>NW_027193073.1:0-91425 GCF_949987515.2 Delphinus delphis
TCGGAGGAATGGCCAATGTGTTCCGCGGCGTAGGAAGAGGGAAATTGTGAATGTGACTTTCTAAATTGTGGAGGAACTAACCACTGTAAATATGCCTTGAACTATGTTGTTTAATTTGACCAGTCAGATCAATGACATTCCCCTTGAATGAAATGCTGCTACATATATGAGCAGAAAAACAAAACTGGTGTAAGGAATAGATAGCTAGTGGAAAGCAGCCGCATAGCACAGGGCGATCCGCTCAGTGCTTTGTGACCACCTAGAGGGGTGGGATAGGGAGGGTGGGAGGGAGAGAGATGCAAGAGGGAAGAGATATGGGGACATATGTATAACTGATTTACTTTGTTATAAAGCAGAAACTAACACACCATTGTAAAGCAATTATACTCCAATAAAGATGTTAAAAAAAAAAACTGGTATAAGGAGATGGAGAGACTGGAAGTCTTATTTTCCCACCAATTAACTTTGCCTCTGACCATGACCTTCCCTTTGAGTCTCCTAGACCTTGGGGACGATCGCAGCCCCTTGGGTTGGGCGACGGCAACCCCATCTTCACTAGAACCTCTATAGTTAACTTTTGATTTTTCCCACTCCGTCTATCCATCCCATGTATGCAGTCAGACATTTGATCTTGGACTTTTCCTGACAAAATGTGCTTGAATATAACCATTTCTTTTCACTCCCACTGCTACTATTGTCACTGCCTTAACTAGGGCTTTATCTTTAAGTTCTTTATATAAATATATAAATATCTATATATAAATATACAAATAAAATATAATATTAATTCTGATGATTTTAAAGTCTTTTCTTGAGAAAGACTTTTCCTGATAAAGATACACAATATCTTATATAAATATTTTTGTATTATCTGTTCTTAGAATTTTAGTCATATGATTCTATCTCTTGGTTTGTCTAGAACTTTTTGATTGAATGCTGGCTATTTTATTTGGCTTTTTTTGTTTTTCTCAGTGGAGACATTGTTTTGCTTCCAAATATTTTATTCTACCTGGAAGTAGCAAATCTTCAAATTACAGTTTTTTAAATGCTTTCAAATATCAATACTATAGGTGTCACAAAATCTAGAAAAATGACATTTAAAAATGAACTACTGCCAGATGTGTCTCTATAAAACTTTTCCCCCACTCTTTTAGCTATATATTCTTTAACTGCCTCCTCATACGACAGTTTATGTATTTTCGAAATAAAATTTTAAGAAATAAACTTTGTAGTGTATAGACATAGATTTCTTGTAACATGGTTGATTAGAATTTGCTTCTAGTTATTAATAGTTTAGAAAAGTTTATTTCAGCTTCACAATTTATTATTGATAATGTCACATTAATTTTCATTGTTAACTTTGAGAAAACCTCTATGGATTACTTCCTCATAAATATTTACTATTATAAATGCATTACTGATTTCAGTAGTGCTATAGGTTTGTGCATTACAGGAATTCTGATAAAATACTCATTCACACCATTCCATTACACACATTGTTGATGGGGTATATTCTTTTATTTATTTATTTATTTATTTATTTTTGGCTGTGTTGGGTCTTCGTTGCTGTGCGCAGGCTTTCTCTACTTGCAGGAAGTGGGGGCTACTCTTTGTTGCGGTACACAGGCTTCTCATTGCGGTGGCTTCTCGTTGCAGACAGAGCACGAGCGCTAGGCACGCAGGCTTCAGTAGTTGTGGCTCGCAGGCTCAGTAGTCGTGGCTCACGGGCTCTAGAGCGCAGGCTCCGTAGTTGTGGCACACCGGCTTAGTTGCTCCGTGGAATGTGGGATCTTCCCGGACCAGGGCTCGAACCCTTGTCCCCTGCATTGGCAGGTGGCTTCTTAACCACGGCGCCATCAGGGAAGCCCCTGGAGTATATTCTTGACAGAAGAAAATTTCCCGTTTTGACTAAGCATTGATGAGAACTGAATCTTTGACTTATCTTTCACATGCCTGATGATTGAAATAATTTTCCACAGAATAGCTTCTGGTTTTGTACTTTTCAGTTGGTTTTTTCTTCTTCAAACGCACATGCTTTGAGAGCTGTGAAGTGCAAGACATGGCTATATTGTAAGGTGGTTTTTGTCCTTATGCTTCTGTGTCTTGTGCTAGTTAAGTCAGTAGAGTAGTCAGTATGAGTACTGGAAGTTATTCCTGTAACGGGATAGTATATAGTCAATTACATATGGTGGTGTCTGAAAATCACATAATAGCCTCACTTAAAACATCTCCTTAGGGCTTCCCTGGTGGCGCAGTGGTTGAGAGTCCACCTGCCGATGCAGGGGACACGGGTTCGTGCCCCGGTCCGGGAAGATCCCACATGCCGCGGAGCGGCTAGGCCCGTGAGCCATGGCCGCTGAGCCTGTGCGTCCAGAGCCTGTGCTCCACAACGGGAGAGGCCACAACAGTGAGAGGTCCGCGTACCACAGAACAAAAGAAAATCTCCTTAGCCAGATTTCAAAAAAGCCTGTGGCCATTCCAATATGATCCAACATAGTGGAATATGATAGAAGGAAAATTGGCAAAGAAAGAGACGCTGGTCTTACCTGATGGAAGTGAAAATATCTCACTTTTGACAATTTTGCAAAAACCTATAATTACATGAATTAATTTCTAGGGTTCTTCATAGGACCTAAAAAGGAACCCATAGAGTTGTGGAACAACAATAGAAGCTTCTGTGATGAGAAGCCCGGGCACCGCAACAAAGAGTAGCCCCCGCTCGCCGCAACTGGAGAAAGTCTGCACGCAGCATTGAAGACCCAGCGCAGCCAAAATAAAAATAAAAAAATAAAAATAAATAAATTTATTTTTAAAAAAGTAATACTCAGGTTTGAGGCATGAGAAATATGATGAGGAGAAATTAGCTAATCCTTTCAGAACTTTTAAAATATCAAACTCAGTCTCTAAGATTTTAGCATTATATACAACATCGGTTACTTATTAGTGGTTTGGGAAGGCCAATTTAAAATTTTCTGATCTTACTGTATTGAAATTCACGGCCCTAATGTTTTCCACATTGACTGTATGAATGATGAAGTAAAGTCAATCATGTATTTCCTTTCCAACTAGGCAGAAAACAAAATTTTGAAAAGTGTTTGGACTACTGACTTTTGATTTCTTCTAAGGCAAGTGTATAGGTAATTTTTATTCCCTGATTAGGAGAAAAATGGTGGAAGAGGGCAGGGTTAAGAATGAAGATTTCAAGAGCGTGAGAGTTAGACGACCAACCAGAGTTCCTAAGGTTCGGTGCCTGTAACTGTCGCCGCCGCTTAAGCCTGCCAAAGCAGTGGTACGGCTGCTGCCCTCGTGTTTGCTACCTCTAGAAACATTCTTGCCAGTAGTGGCGGCAGCGGGACTCAATTACCCCCTTTTCTCACTCTCTCCAGAAGCTCCAGATGGCGTCTTCTGTGGGCAACGTGGCCGACAGCACAGAACCAACGAAACGTATGCTTTCCTTCCAAGGGTTAGCTGAGTTGGCACATCGAGAATATCAGGCAGGAAATTTTGAGGCAGCTGAGAAACACTGCATGCAGCTGTGGAGACAAGAGCCAGACAATACTGGAGTACTTTTATTACTTTCATCTCTACACTTCCAGTGTCGAAGGCTGGACAGATCTGCCCACTTTAGTACTCTGGCAATTAAACAGAACCCTCTTCTGGCAGAAGCCTATTCGAATTTGGGGAATGTGTACAAGGAAAGAGGGCAGTTGCAGGAAGCAATTGAGCATTACCGGCATGCATTGCATCTCAAACCAGATTTCATCGATGGCTATATTAACCTGGCAGCCGCTTTGGTAGCAGCAGGCGACATGGAAGGGGCAGTACAAGCTTACGTCTCTGCTCTTCAGTGCAATCCTGATTTGTACTGTGTTCGCAGTGACCTGGGGAACCTGCTCAAAGCCCTGGGTCGCTTGGAAGGAGCCAAGGCATGTTATTTGAAAGCAATGGAGACGCAACCGAACTTTGCAGTAGCTTGGAGTAATCTTGGCTGTGTTTTCAATGCACAAGGGGAGATTTGGCTTGCAATTCATCACTTTGAAAAGGCTGTCACCCTTGACCCCAGTTTTCTGGATGCTTATATCAATTTAGGAAATGTCTTGAAAGAGGCACGGATTTTTGACAGAGCTGTGGCAGCTTACCTTTGTGCCCTAAGCTTGAGCCCAAATCATGCTGTGGTACATGCCAACCTGGCTTGTGTATACTATGAGCAAGGCCTGATAGATCTGGCAATAGACACCTACAGGCGAGCTATTGAATTGCAACCACATTTCCCTGATGCTTACTGCTACCTAGCCAACGCTCTGGAAGAGAAGGGCAGTGTTGCCGAAGCAGAAGATTGTTATAATACAGCTCTGCGGCTGTGTCCCACCCATGCAGACTCTCTGAATAACCTAGCCAATATCAAAGGAGACCAGGGGAACATTGAAGAGGCAGTTCGCTTGTATTGTAAAGCATTAGAAGTCTTCCCAGAGTTTGCTGTTGCCCATTCAAATTTAGCAAGTGTATTGCAGCAGCAGGGAAAACTGCAGGAAGCTCTGATGCATTATAAGGAGGCTGTTCGAATCAGTCCTACCTTTGCTGATGCCTACTGTAACATGGGAAACACTCTAAAGGAGATGCAGGATGTTCAGGGAGCCTTGCAGTGTTATACTCGTGCCATTCAGATTAACCCTGCACTTGCGGATGCCCACAGCAATCTGGCTTCCATTCACAAGTATTCAGGGAATATTCCAGAAGCAATTGCTTCTTATCGCACTGCTCTGAAGCTTGAACCTGATTTTCCTGACGCTTATTGTGATTTGGCTCATTGCCTGCAGATTGTCTGTGATTGGACAGACTATGATGAGCGAATGAAGAAGTTGGTCAGCATTGTGGCTGACCAGCTGGAGAAGAATAGGTTGCCTTCTGTGCAGCCTCATCATAGTATGCTCTATCCTCTTTCTCATGGCTTCAGGAAGGCTATTGCTGAGAGCCACGGGAACCTCTGCTTGGATGAGATCAGTGTCCTTCATAAACCACCGTACGAACATCCAAAAGACTTGAAGCTCAGTGATGGTCGACTGCGTGTAGGATACGTGAGTTCTGACTTTGGGAATCATCCTACTTCTCATCTTATGCAGTCTATTCCAGGCATGCACAATCCTGATAAATTTGAGGTATTCTGTTATGCCCTGAGCCCAGATGATGGCACAAACTTCCGAGCGAAGGTGATGGCAGAAGCCCATCATTTCATTGATCTTTCTCAGATTCCATGCAATGGGAAAGCAGCTGATCGCATCCATCAAGATGGTATACACATCCTTGTAAATATGAATGGTTATACCAGGGGTGCTCGAAATGAACTCTTTGCTCTCAGGCCAGCTCCTATTCAGGCAATGTGGCTGGGCTACCCTGGGACCAGTGGCGTGCTTTTCATGGATTATATCATCACAGATCAGGAAACTTCACCTGCTGAAGTTGCTGAGCAGTATTCTGAGAAACTGGCTTATATGCCCCATACTTTCTTTATTGGTGATCATGCTAATATGTTCCCTCACCTGAAGAAGAAAGCAGTCATCGATTTTCAGTCCAATGGGCACATTTATGACAATCGGATTGTGCTGAATGGCATCGACCTCAAAGCATTTCTTGATAGTCTCCCAGATGTGCAGATTGTCAAGATGAAATGTCCTGATGGAGGAGACAATGCAGACAGCAGTAATACAGCTCTTAATATGCCTGTCATTCCTATGAATACTATTGCAGAGGCAGTTATTGAAATGATTAACAGAGGACAAATTCAGATAACAATTAATGGATTCAGTCTTAGCAATGGACTGGCAACTACCCGGATCAACATTAAGGCTGCCACTGGAGAGGAGGTTCCCCGTACCATTATTGTAACCACACGTTCTCAGTACGGGTTACCGGAAGATGCCATTGTGTACTGTAACTTTAATCAGTTGTATAAAATTGACCCATCTACTTTGCAGATGTGGGCAAATATTCTGAAGCGTGTTCCCAATAGTGTACTGTGGCTGTTGCGTTTTCCAGCAGTAGGAGAACCTAATATTCAACAGTATGCACAAAACATGGGCCTTCCCCAGAACCGTATCATTTTTTCACCTGTTGCTCCTAAAGAGGAACATGTTCGGAGAGGCCAGCTGGCTGATGTCTGCTTGGACACTCCACTCTGTAATGGCCACACCACAGGGATGGATGTCCTTTGGTCAGGGACACCCATGGTGACTATGCCAGGAGAGACTCTTGCTTCCCGAGTTGCAGCTTCCCAGCTCACTTGTTTAGGCTGTCTTGAGCTTATTGCTCAAAATAGACAAGAATATGAAGACATAGCTGTGAAACTGGGAACTGATCTAGAATACCTGAAGAAACTTCGTGGCAAAGTCTGGAAGCAGAGAACATCTAGCCCTCTGTTCAACACCAAACAATACACAGTGGACCTAGAGCGGCTCTATCTACAGATGTGGGAGCATTACGCAGCTGGCAACAAACCTGATCACATGATTAAGCCTGTTGAAGTCACTGAGTCGGCCTAAATAATGACTGTGTGCACAGGAGAATTACCCTGTACCTGAGCCTCAACCTTCTGGGGGAAAGGGAACTACTTTTTCCTTATCTGTACAATACCATGCTGCAGATGGGTGACAGACAATGATAAGAAATAGCACAGCCAGACTTGCTTCCTGCATGATCATGATCACGATAGGGAGAGACACAAGAGATGGGAAACTGCTGTTCCACAAGGAGTCTCCATAGAATTTTGCAGCAGCCAGGTGTCTGGAAGGTCTGGAAGGTAAGTGTGGAAGGTCTGATCTCCCTTGGTCTTCCATGGGATGGATGGTTAGTGTGGAAGGGAGATAGAGATTGCCCAGCCGTTCTGTGATTATCATGGATTGATTGAGTCTTCTGGATTAATATTTTTCTTTATATTTGGGGTATTGGAGCTTTTAAAAATGTTTGGTTTCAGGTATTTTTATTCATGTGAAGTGTATATGATTCTCTTGAGATAAGGTTTTAAGCTAAAATATTCCTTGTTTTAGTTTCTGAACTCTACAGATAAATGGGGACTTTGCTGGTGTAGTCTTTTTATAGGTTTTATAAACCACTTGAGCCTATATCAGTCATTTTAGTTTCTGACATAATGTTTGGAACTATCAGTGCCTTGTTGGTTTATAGATGATGGCTTAAATTCTTTTCCTGGTCCGTTTCCTTCTTCCCCTCCCCCCACTTTAAAAATTCTCCTGTAACTTGGCTAACAAAAAACCAAGTCTGATTCAAAACCTCCCAGAGCGTTTCTCTTAAACGCATCATCTGGTGCCAAATGAAGATCCTTAGGAGTGATTATTAATTCTGAAGGGCACAGTTGTGGTACTGTCACTGATGATAACGACAATGGATTTTTGGCCCAGAGTTTTGACCTATTTCACCAGTGTTTTACCGTTGACTGCCCCTCTGTGCTGCTTCCAAAAGTCATAGTGTGTGATAAGATTTTTACTTTCATTTCTAAAGTTTGTTTGTTTTTTTTAGTGAGTCCTGTTCTTCCTTTTTCTTTCAGCAGAAATGAAATCCCAGGTAAGTATAAGTATTCAAATATTTGATCAGTAAGTCACAGTTATCTCCAGTACATTAAATAACTTTCATCAAAAAACATGTTATAGGTAAAAAGCTCTGAGGGACCAGCTATGTATATGATAATTATGTTTCAGACCTTCTAGGGTATTATATATAATAACTTGTCTTCTGGACGTGGTCTTGAAGTCTTTATGGATCCAGCCTCAGTAGTAGTGAACTGCACTGCTACTTGGTTTGGAGTACAAATTAGACTTTAGCCCTCCTGGAGGTTGAGTTTTTGGTATTGAAAACCATAGGAGTGAAATTATTGTATTTCAACAAAGGATCGAGGGCTTGAGGCTTAAACAAGGCAACATATGTGTGGGAAGCAGTCAGCCTTGAGAGCAGGTAAGGACATGCCAGGCATGAGGCCGCTGCTCGAAGGGACTGTCCCTACTTGTTCCCCTCCTTATTCCATTCCATGGGAGATAAATCACCAGGGCCCAGAGATCAGAAAGAATGTAAAATGAGACAAGCAAAGCTGTCTCCCCCCTGCACATGCAGGTTATTTTTGATGCTTCTGGGTTTATGGGTTTCCTCCCAGGGAAGTTAACCTTGAGCCGAGACAGTCTGTAGGTAATGTAAACCACCATCTGGCAGCCTTCCGATTTCTAGTCTATATAATCTGCAACTGTAGCATAATAAAATTTGCCTTGCAACCATCAGTTGTCTTGGTCCTTCTGACCCCATCCGTCGTTGCTACTTTCAGTTCCTTACCCCTTCCCTTGTGACCCTGGGCGGTGAGATCCTCTTTCTCCGGCTGGTCCGCGGCAAGTGGCACTCGAACAGGGACCTGAAGCGTGAAGGCAATTAAAAGAAAAAGAAAGTGCAGGTAAGAGAACCCTTATGCAAAATATGTGTGGCCACCAGTAAAAGTGAAACTAATAGAGGCATAAGGCAATAGTCAGAAGTAAAATAAGATGGGGCCAAAGGGCTCAAAGGAGTGTGAATTATTTGCTCAGGTTTTACTTTCGATGCTTAAAGCTCGGGGTAATAAAGTTTCTACCTCACAGTTGACTGAATTTTTACAGCATATCCATGGTGTATCTCCCTGGTTTCCTGATGGCGGCTCTGTTGACATAGAAATCTGGCAGAAAGTTGGAGAAGATTTAAAAAATTATTATGAGTCTCGAGGGCCTACTCATACTCCTGTTGTTACATATAGTTTGTGGAATCTGATAAAAATATGTTTAGCTCCTTCTCATGATAGTGTTGATTTGAATGTAAAGTCAGAAAAACATAAGCCTCTGACAGAAGGAGAGACTGTATTATCAGCTACTGTGTCGCCACTTCCTAAACCGAAAGAGCTAATTAATTTAAATAGTTTAGATGAAGAGGAACATTTTGACTTAACAGATGAGGCTTGTAAACATAAAAGAGAGAACTATCCTGAGGATGATTTTCTAATGGCTGTGATAGATAAGTCAGTGAAAAAGCTGCAGGTTAATAAGGACTGTCTTGCTCAAAAATCTACATCTGTAAAAATGCTCAGTCCCTTGCAGCGCGCTGTACAAGGAGCCATAAAACGAGGAGAAGATCCTATTTTCTGTTGTCCCGTCATAGAAAGACCTGGTCCTAATAATCCTCAACAAGCTACTAGGGAGCATCAGGCTCTCCCTTTGAAAGTTTTGAAAGATTGAAAATCTGCCTGTGCTCAATATGGGCCCACTGCTCCTTTTACTGCTGCTATGGTTGACAGGAGAAGCTCTTCCCCCCGCTGATTGGAAGTCTATTGCACGAGCTTGTTTAAATGGTGGAGATTATTTAATATGGAAGTTTGATTTTTATGAACGGGCTGCTGAACAAGCAGAAAAGAATGCTGCCCATAATATTCCAGTTGATTATCATATGCTGATTGGGGAAGGACAGTATCTTTCTTTGCAAGATCAATTAACTTATCCCTTTGTTGCTTATCCTCAAATAAATCATTTGGCATTACAAGCCTGGAGGAAATGACCTTCTACACACAAAACTGAGGATCTTTCAACAATTAGACAGGGACCTGATGAACCATATGCTGATTTTGTAGATAGGTTGTCACAGGCAGTGGGGAGACTCCTTGTGGACGGACTCACTGGTACAATTGTAGTTAAGCAACTTGCTTTTGAAAATGCTAATAATGCGTCTCAGGCTGCGATTCGACCTTGGAGAAAACGGGGAACATTGGAGGATTATATTCGCCTTTGTGCAGACATTGGGCCTACTTATATACAGGGTGCTGCTGTGGCTGCAGCATTAACTAAAGTGGGGTTTAAAAACAATCAAAAGAAAACGAAGACTTGTTTTAAATGCGGAAAGGCAGGTCATTTTGCTAGCGAATGTAGATCTTTTAATTCTAACCCTAGTCCTTCCTTCCCTACTCAGAAACCTCCAGATGGTCAGAAAATCCCTGGTTTATGCCCTAAATGCAATAGGGGAAAACATTGGGCACAAGATTGTTGCTCGGTGGCCCACAAGGATGGGCCACCACTGTCGGGAAACTCCTCCCGGGGCCTTCCCTGGCCCCAACAAATAATAAGGGCAATGTCTGTGTATCCTCCTCAAATTATCAATCAGACATTAACCAAAAACAGAAACATACAATATCCTCGCTCTCCAGAGCAACACCAGGAAGCGCAGGACTGGAGCTCAGTACCTCCGCCCGATATGTATTAACTCCTGAAATGGGTCCTCAGGCCCTCTCTACGGGCATCTGTGGACCTTTACCCAAGGGTTTGATGGGACTATTATTGGGAAGAAGTAGTGTCACCATGAAAGGTTTAACTATTATGCCAGGAGTCACAGATTCTGACTATGAAGGAGAAATAAAAGTCATGGCACAAACTATTAAAAATACAACAATTATTTCTCCTGGTGATAAAATTGCACAATTGCTACTTTTGCCCTTTGTACCTCATGGACAAATTTTACAACATCAAAAGAGAGAAACAAAGGCTTTTGGATCGTCTAATGCTGCCTACTGGATTCAGAAGATAGGGAAAGAACGTCCAGAAATGAAATGAACCATTAATGGAAAGGTTTTTTCAGGTTTGTTAGACACTGGAGCTGATGTCTCTGTTATGACGCAGATACACTGGCCTAAACGTTGGCCCATTAGTCCTACTATTACAGAACTTCACGGAATAGGACAAAGTTCTTCTCCTATGCAAAGTAGTCAGTTATTATTATGGCAAGATAGTGAGGGCCATTCAGGACACTTCCAGCCTTATGTTTTGCCTGGGCTGCCTTTAAACCTCTGGGGCCGAGATATATTAAAAGAAATGGGAGTATTACTTTATAGTCCAAATTCTCAAGTCTCTAATATGATGTTGGATCAAGGATTTCTTCCCACAAAAGGGCTGGGAACAAATCAACAAGGAACTGTCCATCCTATTGATGTGAAAATAAAAAATGATAGACAAGGTTTGGGTTTTTCTTAGCAGCCTTGGATTCTCCTCCACTCACTGCTGATCCAATTACTTGGCTGACTGATGACCCTGTATGGGTGGACCAATGGCCCCTCACAAAGGAGAAATTAGAAGCTGCAGAACAATCAGTACTGGAACAATTAGGGCATTTAGAAATGTCCAGTAGTCCTTGGAATACTCCTATTTTTATTATCAAGAAAAAATCTGGAAAATATAGGTTATTACAGGATCTAAGAGCTGTTAATAAAACTATGCTAATAATGGGAGCTCTTCAACCAGGCCTACCCTCTCCAACAGCCATACCACATAATTATCATCTTTTAGTTATAGAGTTAAAAGATTGTTTTTTCACTATTCCTTTGTTTCCTGAAGATAGAAAACATTTTGCTTTTAGCTTGCCTGCCTTAAATTTTAAGGAAGCCATGAAGAGATTTCAATGGAAAGTATTGCCTCAGGGCATGGCAAATAGTCCTACATTATGCCAAAAATATGTGGCTCAGGCCTTGACTCCTGTGAGAAAAAGGTTTCCATCGTTATATCTCATACATTATATGGATGATATGCTTTTAGCCACTGATAATATTTCTTTATTAGAGACTGCTTTTCAATTTTTACAACAGTCCTTACAATCATTTGGCTTGGTCACTGCCTCAAAAAAATTCAAAGACAATCTCCATTTTTATATTTGGGAAAATATATTGATAACACTACTATTAGGCCTCAAAAACTGCAAATTCGAGTTGATAATTTAAAAACATTAAATGCTTTACAAAAATTACTTGGAGATATTAATTGGCTAAGGCCTTCCTTAAAACTTACTACTGCTCAATTACAGCCTTTGTTTGATATTCTTAAAGGTGACTCAGATCCTTCTTCTTCACGCTCTATGACTCCAGAAGGATTTCAAGCTTTACAAATAGTCAATAAATCTATCAGTTCTACACAATTAACTAGAATTCATACTCACCTTCCAATTTTCTTAATAATTTGTCCAACTCCTCATGTGCCTACTGCCATCTTATGGCAAACTGTTGGAATTATTGAATAGATCCATATGAAAACTACACCCTCTAAAGTTATTAACCCTTATTATGAACTTATTAGTAATTTAATAATGCAAGGTAGAACTAGATGCTTACAACCTATAAGTATAGAACCTTCTCAAATTATTATCCCTTATTCAGTTAGTCAACAAAATTGGCTTTTTCAACATAGTCATGAATGGGGTCTTGCTCTTGCAGGATTTTCAGGTACCTTGGAACGCCATTACCCTGCTGATAAATTGATCCAGTTCAGCAAACTTAACTCATATCTTTCCTTCTATAATTAGGCAACAGCCTGTTCCTCATGTACCTTTGGTTTTTACGGACGGTGCTTCTTCAGGAGTGGCTACTGTAATCATTGACGACGGAACAAACCTCATTAAAGAAACTTCCTTGACTTCAGCTCAACGTGTTGAACTGTATGCTGTCATCATGTCTTTTAAACATTTGCCTTCTATGTCTTTAATTTGTTTTCTGATAGTAAATATCTTATTAGCTTGTGATTTCTTCTGGAGACTGCGACCATAGGACATACTAATAACCCTGAATTATCATCCTCTTTTCGTTTGCTTCAACAGCTTATTCGTTCCCATGATGGTCCTGTTGCAGGTCTGTATATCCGTGCTCATTCTAACTTGCCTGGTCCATTGACTAAACTTAATGCGACTGCAGATGTTTTAACTCGATCTAAACGTGATCTTTATCCTGTACATTTTCCTCCCAAGAATAGAGTTGAAGTTACTCCTCCTCCTCAATCTCTTTTCCCTAAAGCAGGACATGTCCCAATTTACCATACTCCTCCTTTCCGTTCGTCATGCTGTCAAGAATGGCTAATGTACTGCATTCATTATCTTCATACTGTTGATACTCATGGTCCATGTCCTGGACACCCTCATATTATGGTAAGTTATGATCAAACTGCTTCACAAGCAGCACAGCCGTTGCACGCTTTACACCGTCAGTCGGCGGCTACATTACACACACAATTTTCCCTTACTCGTGAAGCCGCCCGACAAATTGTTAAGCAATGCCCACAATGCTTACCTCACCTTCCTGTTCCACATTATGTTGTTAATCCTCGTGGATTATTACCTAGACATTTATGGCAAATGGATGTTACCCATATCCCGTCTTTTGGGAAATTACAGTTTGTTCGTGTCACTATCGATACTTACTCTGGTTTCCTCTGTGCTACAGCACAGACCGGAGAAGCTACTAAACATGTTATCACTCATTTATTACACTGTTTTGCTTTCATGAACCTTCCCAAAATTATTAAAACAGATAATGGGACCGCTTACTCTAGTGCTGCTTTTGCAACATTTTGTAATTCATTACAGAATTACCCATATTACAGGCATTCCATATAACCCTCAAGGACAAGGTATTATAGAACGTGCAAATAGATCTTTACAGCTAACTATTGAAAAAATAAAAAGGGGGGAATTGTATAGAACAACGCCACATAACCTTATAAATCATGCTCTGTTTATTTTAAATGTTCTCACTGTTGACAAATTTGGCTGCTCTGCAGGGGAAAGGTTGGTGGCTGAGCCAAGATTGGCCTCTCAATCTCCGGAGGTCCTCTGGAAAGATCCGTTAACCAGCACTTGGCGTGGTCCTGATCCTGTGTTGATTTGGGGATGTGGTCACGTGTGTATCTTTCCCAGATCAGCGCCTGGACCTTGCTGGCTTCCTGAGCGCTTAGTCAAGCAAATAGATGGCTCGCCACAGCGCACAACTAGTTCAGAAGATGAAGAAGCTCTGCATCTCTCTCGAAAATTTGACAGTGTTGATTCAGAAAGAGAAGAGGAAGAGAAGACCACTTGCCAGGACGACTCAAAGGAGTGATGTTCCAACTTGGGGACAAATTAAACAACTGGTTTCATGAGCTCAAGAGTCAGTGAAACAACAGAATAATCCTGTTACACCTGTAACTTTATTTTTGGCTATGTTGGCAACCATTTCACGTGTTCCCTCTGTTAATGCAGCAACTTACTGGGCCTATGTACCTGATCCTCCACTATTACAACCCATATCTTGGTCTGAAGCAGAGTTTCCTGTATTTTACAATGATAAGTGTTTATGGGCCTCTTATTGGGAATATAAAACAAACCAATATGTCTGTAAATTATACTAAGTGGTTTAGTACCCATCCTGTCTGTCTTAGCCCATTGAATCTGGAAACTGGATGTGTAAAGGCTATTAGTTATGAGCATACAGATGTTTATGAGGGAACGGATCAATCAATTAGTTTGTCCGGCTCTCCAGGCATCCTTCGTTTTACAGGAACCAACATTACTCTTATATGCCCGGCTACCAGCCGACGAGAGGATCTTAAGGATACCATCATTTGGTATAAAATGGGCAACCTCTTAATATTAGAGGTCAAATCTCATACGCCTCACCACTTAGGGATTCCGCTATTACTATAGCCAAGGTTACAGGTGAAGATTCAGGAAATTATTTCTGTATGAAGCATTTATTTACTTGGAGGACAAGGGATATTTATAGCTGGACATAAGGTTACTATGCTTAACAGAAAATCAAAAAATCAATTTCCTCCCCTTATGACCGTTAACTTTCCTGGATCCAATTTTGAACATTGCAATGCATCTTGGAATAATAAACAAATATACCAAGGTGTCAATTCTTATCTCTTCTATTCCCATCATAGATAGGTTTATCACATTTCAAGAGAACTGGGATATATGGAAACTAGCTCTAACTTATTCCAATACACCTGTTAGAACTTGTGTTACTCCTCCATATACACGTTTGTGTGGTTCTATTAACATTGGTAATTCTTCCAAAGGAGGATATAATATTAGTTGTGTTAATTGTACTTTTAGCAGTTGTATGTTCCCTTCTGCAGGAACGCAATCTGTGCTTATACTAAAGCAACCCATATATGTTATGGTGCCTGTACATCTGAGAGAACCTTGGTATGAAGATACTGGAGTACAGGCATGGGTGGAACTCTCTAAAGCTTTGCAGAGAAGGAGACGCTTTCTTGGGTGGCTAATAGTAAGTTTACTTGCCTCAGCTGCTCTGTCTGCTACCGCGGCTACTGCCGGTCTTGCTCTTTCACAGAGTATTCATCATGCTCACTTTACTAATCAGTTATCTCAACATACCAGTCTTGCTTTATCTTTACAAAGTCACATAGATTAACAGATTAATAACAAGTTAGATGAATTTAAAAACGCAATTTTGGGGATTGGAGATCAGATGGCAGCATTAAAATTGAGGATGCGTTTAGCTTGTCATGCAAAGTGTACATGGATGTGTGTTACTCCTTAAAAGTACAGTGACTGTATTTGGGAATGGGAAAAAGTAAAAATACATCTGCTGAGTGGTCAGATAATATTAGTCTTGATCTTAAGAAATTAAATGCTGAAATTCAGGATATACAAAATGCACATCTTGATGATAGTTCGCCAGAAGATGTAATTCAAACTTTACTGGACCATTTAAAGTGGTTAACTCCTCAGTCTTGGATTACCGGAAGGTTGTCAGGATTTATTACCCTGGCCATAATTTGCCTATTATTGATATTAATCTTCTCATGTCTGTTTCGTATCCTCATGCAACAGTATACTACTCTCGGCACTAAACTTCATGGAATTATTTTGCAGCAAAAGTTAAAAAATAAAAAAGGGGGACCTGTGGGAAGCAGTCAGCCTTGAGAGCAGGCTACAGACATGCCAGGCATGCCGCCGCTGCTCGAAGGGACTGTCCCTACTTGTTCCCCTCCTTGTTCCATTCCATGGGAGATAAATCACCAGGGCCCAGAGATCAGAAAGAATGTAAAATGAGACAAGCAAAGCTGTCTCCCCCCTGCACATGCAGGTTATTTTTGATGCTTCTGGGTTTATGGGTTTCCTCCCAGGGAAGTTAACCTTGAGCCGAGACAGTCTGTAGGTAATGTAAACCACCATCTGGCAACCTTCCTTTTTCTAGTCTAGATAATCTGCAACTGTAGCGCAATAAAGTTTGCCTTGCAACCATCAGTTGTCTTGGTCCTTCTGACCCCATTCGTCGGTGCTACTTCAGTTCCTTACCCCTTCCCTTCTGACCCTGGGCGGTGAAATCCTCTTTCTCCGTCTGGTCCCCAGCACACATGAATATATGTTTTTGTCTTGCTGTACTGCACCTGTGCTGTCTAGTAACAGATATTTTGTCTGCTAGTAGTGTTCTAGATTATGTCTTTCCAAAGCGCTGAGGCAGTGCACCTATTCTGTAGTTGCAGCTGATGCCTGAATGTAGCCTAGCTGACAAATTATTGATTAATAAGAACTTGAATTTCTGAAAGATTTGTACTGTTAACCAAAATCTGAGCAAGGAGTCTCAAATGTAATTCTTAGCCAGAATTACATGTTAATGAACCATTTAACAGTGTAAATCAAGGAACATCAGTGTAAGGATTTCTTTTAATTTATTTTTTACCTGCTTGAAATATCAGTTAAAGTTTGCCAGCTTGGTTGCAGATGAACGGACGTTTGAAGTTCACCAAACTACTTAATGTGGGATAGGATAATAGACTTCCAGCGCCCTCAAGGCTGTGACCTTGCAGCCATTTTACATAGCACATCCTCCTCCTATAGGGATGAACCTTTCCCTGGCCCGAAAAGTGGCAGCTCTGTTGAAGCTTTGCTTATTGTAACAGGCTTCTGTTTCCAGGTTACATGTCTGTGGAAGACTTAATTCTGAATAGAGATATAGATATTACTGGAAACTAATTGTTTTTTCTATTATACTCTGCTTTATCAAAAAAGTAAAACATTTAAATTGTGCTACAGAAATTCAGATGTTGTCTTGCAATCTTTAAACAATAAATGAATGAGTTGCCCTTAAAAAAAAAAAAAAGAATTAAGCAGTTAGGCTTTGTGGGCCATATACAGTTTCTGTAACTTCTCCTACCCTTTTTTCTTCAACAACCTTTCTAGACGTGAGACGTTATTAGCTCACAGTCCCACAGATCCAGGCTGAGAGCCTGATTTGATTTGTGGCCATTATTTGCCGATTCCTGCTCTGCGTCCTTACTGAGGAGGGGGACTATGTTGGAGTAATCACTTCTTTGAATCAACTATTGGTCTTCTGGGGCTTGTCCTTACTCTCCTACAGTCTCTAATCAACATGGCATCCAGAGAGATCTTGTTAAAAGTGAGATCATGTCACTTAAGTCTCTTCAATGGCTCCTTCACAGGAAAAGCAAAGTCCTCAAAGCGCGTCCACAGCCCTAGAAATGTGGGCCTCTGTTTTCCTGTCTGTTTCCTTCTCCTCTCCACTTTGCTCCCTCTGTTTTCCACACACTGACATCCTTTCTGCTCCTTGGATACTCCAAGCCCACTCTTGCCTCATTGCCTTTCCATCTGACTGTTCCCTCTGCTTGTACTATTCACTTCCCAGATATGCACCTTGCTCCCTCTCACAACCTTAAGTTCCCTCTTATATTTTATCTTCCCCAGAAAGCCCTCATCGATCACTTAGTTTCAGATCGCAGTCTCCTCCTACCAGCTAACAATCTCCATCTCCCTTCCCTGCTTGCTGTTTCTATCCAACACTTACCTGATACACTATTCTATTCATTTATTTAATTTTTATTTACATATTTATACTTATGATTTTTTTTTTTTTTTTTTTTTTTTTTTTTGCGGTACGCAGGCTTCTCACTGTTGTGGCCTCTCCCATTATGGAGCACAGGCTCCGGACGCAGAGGCTAAGCGGCCATGGCTCACGGGGCTAGCCGCTCCGCGGCATGTGGGATCTACATGGACTGGGGCACGAACCGGTGTCCCCTGCATCGGCAGGGGACTTTCAACCACTGCGCCACGAGGGAAGCCCTATACTTATGATTTTATATTTGCTTATTTACTTTTGTCTCCCCACTCAGCTCAAGAGAGACTATATTCATCTGTGTTAATCACTGCTGTGTTTCCTGCACATGCCTATAAATCATACTGAAGAATGGTGCCTGAAATTTGGTAAGGGATCAATCAATTTTCTTGGCTGGATGAAGAAATGTGTTCATAAATTAATGAACAGATCTTCGGGGCTTCTGACTTGAGGACTAATGGGAAGAGGATGGCAAATGGTTGGGACAGGGTACTGCAAGAAGTAGTATTTGGAGTACTCTGATAGCTATCCTAACAGATAAGATTGTGTTCATTTAAGTAGTTCTAATGAGAGAGCTGGGAACTAGGGACACACAGCATTAAGATTTTTATAATGCATTCTGCAGAGTTCTTTTTAAGTCTGTACAAATATCATTGAAAATATATGCATACATATACACCTCTGTTACTTTAATTAGTGCCTTACGAGAGCCCCTCAAGGAAGGAGTAGTAGCAACTCTCAGTATCCTTCCTTTATGATGAGCTTAATTTATTCAAAGTTACATCATAATTTATTTGTAACTGTGAAACTAGACTTAGTTATTGAATAAACCCTCCCTAGAAACATATGACATTAATAAAACCAACAAAACTTTGTTCAGTTTCCAATGATAGACACACTACAGACTCAATTATGGGCCATCCAGTTTAATGAAGGGAAGAAGTGATTGAACAAATATAGAGCAAACAGAATATGAAGTTTTATCCTCCATTAATATTAGTAACGGATAGTGTGGGCTCCAATGGCTTCAAGATAGCTTGAGACCATCATCTCTGTGTCATGGGCAGGGGGATGTTCAGTCAGGGTGTCTTTCACTGTCACTGAGAAAAATTTCCATAATATATAATGATACCTACTGAAACTGAAATGGGGCATTTGGGTAATAAGGAATCCATTAGCATATTTTTCCCGAAGCCTTGACTACAAAATGAAGACAGTAGATTTGGACACTTTCAGCCATGAAGAAGTTGTTTGGATATTCATCCTTATGCCTAATGAAATAAGCTTATTTCATCTCTGCAGCTTCCCATATACCATTTTCCCACTTCTGTTTTATGTTTGGAAAGACTTTTAGAAATTGAAAGTCAAGTTAAAAAGTGAGTGACAACTTAAATGATATATGGAATATTTTGCTGACTTACAAGAGCATGCAGAATTAAATATGACCCAGTTCAAATGTTTATTTTAATGTGTATGTTGAGGTGGTGTTTTCAAGGTGCCAGAAAATGAGAATTCACCTTCCAGTGTGTGTTACCAGTTCTGTTCATTGCACAGAATCATCTTCATAAAACATAGTGTTTTCTATGTACCTGGTATATATCTCAATTAGTTTGAAGAATTTCTCAGATACCTCTTAATATGTAGTGCTCCAATTCCAATCTTGCCATGTCCTGTACCAGTGACACAGCACACAGGAGTTTTATTTCTCTTTATTTCTCTGGGTTGTTCAGAACCCAATGAAAGAACAATGGAATGGGATCCAAGAGATCAGGGTTCTTGTCCCAGATTTACCATAAAATAACTGTGTCCTCTTGGGAAAATTATAGTCATTCTAGGTCCCTTTTCTTTACTTTGACAGAGCTGTACTAGATGACCCCAAATAATATAGCACTCTTTCAGTAGTCGCTTAGATGTTATTGGTATTCTGAAACAAATGAAGACAATGACACATGGAGCTGTGCAACATCTCTGTAACTCTGTTGTCTTAGAGTTGCCTCCATTTGACAGATGATAAGATGACTGTGCATAGAAGTAGATGTTTGGAACCAGCGGTTCCAAAGTAAGTGGAGGTAAACCGCAAATTTCCTTCCTTCCTGAAGCTCACTTAGCCAAAACATAGGCTTCTGAATATTAAGCTGTAAAGCATATTATCAGTACATTTTAAAAGAAGCTATTCTTCTAGGATTTCCAATTAATAGCAGGAGGTTTTGAAATTCTTGAAAGATCATCTGATTTTGTGAGATTTGCAGCTCTATTTTCCTGTCAAGCAAGTTGTATTAGTGCCAGACAATCATCTGAGCTTCTGGATGCTTCTCTGAACCTCTTGAAGTTTTCTTCTTGCTATCTGAAATTCATGCCAGATAAGCCTTTTTCTAGAGCATATGTACAGACTTGTGTATTTTTATATAGGAAAGCGATGCAGTGAGTCAAGTCGGGGGTTAAGCCCTATTCTCAGAGTGGTATTGAGCTCCTGGTGAAATATAATCATCAGTTCGTCAGAATCGAAAAGCAGTTATCTCAGGTGTATAATCCCATTAACTATTTATACATTTACGTATGATACATGTATTTATTGTACCTATGAGGTGTGTTCTCTTTTGGAAGTACAAAGCTCTTAGAGACATAGGTTGTTCATTTTTTTGTTTTCCCACAAATACTGTGACCCTTTGAGCAGGAAGGTCTATATTTTACTAACATCTAGAACCAGCAGTTAACACGGTGTCTAAGATGTAGTCAATAAATATGAAATAGATAAATGAACACATTTTTATGTAAGGGCCAGGACATGGACAAATAGAAATTTTTCGTTTTCAGTCACAAAGCAACAACAGACATAAAAATGATACAACAAGTGCTACGGTCATTCAAAGAAGGCATAGAATAGATAGAAGGATCTCCTCTATGGCACAGGGAACTATATTCAATATTTTGTAATAACATCTGTATGGGGCACCTGCTCCACACCAGGCCCTATGACAGGTGCTTACATACTTTCCCTCTCCCCCATCCTATGGGGAAAGTACCTCTGCTATAGATTTAACATTTGCCTCCCCCAAAATTCATATGTTGAAATCCTAACCCCCAAAGTGATGGTATCAGGAGGTGTGGCATTTGGGAGGTGATAAGGTCATGAGGGTAGAGCCCTCATGAACAAAATTAGTGCCCTCATAAAAGAGACCCCACAGAGGTCCCTCGACCTTTCTGCCATGGGAGGTTACAGAGAAAACACGCCAACTGTGACCCAGGAAGAGGAGACTCACCGGACTGTGAATCTGCACGCACCCTGATCTTAGACTTCCAACCTCCAGAACTATGAGAAATAAATTTCTGTTTTTCATAAGCTACCCAGACTCTGGTATTTTGTTATAGCAGTCCAAATGGATTACGATAACCTCTGTCCTTAGGTTTCAGACCCAGAAACTCAACTTTGTAGAGGTTACGAGGACCCTAAAGCCACTCAACCAGGCAGAGGCAGATTTGAAATTTAAGTCTCCAATTCCACATGTAAGTCTATCAGACCCTGTCTCCAGACATGATGTCATGAACAAGAGCTAATGCAACAAAGAGTTTACATGCAGCAAAACAATTAGCAAACAAAGTAAGAATATAGTAGACCGACTGTTTTGGTCACCCAATAGCCATTCACCACTCTTCCAGTTGAACAGAAGCCATGCCCCGTGGGCACATTCAGCCCTGCTGTTTTCACTTCCCAGATTTGAGGGGTAGGAAATTATTATCCCTCCTGGCCATCAGCACCCTGACCTCTACCACCCACCGGGCCAGCTTCAAGAACAGCTGGATCCACCTGTTCAAGTGAAACAGGTCTGCTCTCTGTGGTGTTGGCTTCTAGTTCCAGCAGCTCTCCCCACATGATAGCAAAGCTGGCTCCCAGCGGTTGCAAGCATGAATCCTACCAGCCTAGCAGTCCCAACAGATACCTTTTAAGTATTTTTTCCCCAAAGCTCCAGTTAAAAGTCCTAGGCTGATTCCAATTTGATCTGCTCTGGACAAACATTTTCTTTAGAACCTAGAAGGCTGCCAGACAAAATACAGGATGCCCGCCTCGTTAAAGCTGAACTTCAGATAAACAGTAATTGTTTTAATAGAAGTATGTTGCATGCAATGTTGAAGACACCCTAAAAAGTCGTGGTTTTCACCTAAGGTTCAGCTTTAACTGAGCGCCCCGTGTGGGCTTTGCCAGCTGTGGTGGGCGCTGAGCGGGGTCGGCGGGGACGGGGGGGAGGGGAGGGGGGAGACGGTGACCCGAGCCGGGTTGTACACCCAGCCCGCAGCGTGCAGGGAGAGAGGGGCAGCCTCGTCTCCGCTGCAGGAGCTGAGACGGGGAGAAGGGGAGCGCCCCAAAAGGAAACCAGCTGCCCCTCCCAGGAGAGAGGAGATGGCTGTTCAGCAGCCAGAAACAGCAGAGGAGCCCGAGCACAGAAGCGGCGGCCTCTGAAGACGCGGTGCACATATTTCTGGTGTGCGAGGGGCACGCGGGCCGGTCCGTGGGAAAGAGGGGAGCCCGCGCCGGCCCCTCCGCCTCCCGAGCCTGTGCGTTTCCCTAAAAGAGCAGCAGCTGTGCAAACTGACCGTTCGCAGTTGTGATAAATCGCCTTAGGAAAGCACTTCGATTAAAGTTACATCTAAATAGAACGCAAGAAGTCACCCCTGAACAAATCAATTGCGAGAGGGGCAGCTCTGGGCGCGCACCCACCCCGCTGCTGTTTTGCTTTCCCCGCAGGACGAGGGGCCGCTCACTGGGTCGCGGGGACAGCGCGCTGTCTCAGCTGGGGAAGAGGCGCTTCCTCAGGACACACGCAAAACCCAAAGTGTGAAAGGAGGCCTTTATTCCATTCCTTTGGGGGATTTCTTAATGACGTAAAGCCCAACTTGGTTTCAGATCTGCCTGTCGTTTCCATGACAGAACTTTCCTGGGGGGTCCACCAGCAGCGGGGTGGCCAGGCGCCACAGGGCTGTGCTCTCCTTCCCAAGCCAGTTCATCTCCATCTGTAGCATTTTCAGAGAAACTCTCGGATAGGTTTTCTCCAACAGGTTCTTTTTCCTTCAGTTTATAAAGTCATTCTCCTGCACAAAATGAACGGCCTGAAGACATCACTGAGCCTCTTTTTCTCCCAGGGTCAGGGCCAGCACGGCCCCCAGACCACAGGGGCGCAGGACCTCACAATGGGCTTCAGGCCTTCCCCTCCCCTCCCGCCCCTCCCACCCTGCCCTACCCCTCCCCTCCTCCCCTGCAGAAATCACATCCCTTTCTCCAGACTCCCCACTTCAGCTTGAATTCCAGCAGATTTTTACCCTGCCAGTTAGTAATTCAGGACTAATTAGGTGATTGCTTTCATTTATGGTAGCAGTTGGGGTGGGGGTGGGGGGGTGGGATGAAATGGCTTTGCCCCTATTCTTGTTGGAAAAATAAATCACACCTACTGTCACTTGAGATCTTATTTTGGCCCCCAATCAAGCAAATTAGCAGCGTGGTTCATTTCCCCAGCATTCACTCCTGAACAGACGGCAGTGCCCTGGAACATGGCTTAGAGCTGTGTGGTCAGTGCAATTGTTTGGGGCTGTTTGTGCCGACAATGAGAGGAGACGCCTGTCTCCCAAAAGAAGAGTGGCCCTTGTCTTGCTTAGGCCAACGAGCTGCCCGGAGCGCTGTCCGCCTGGCTTCTGAGGAAGATGTACACCGCCGTCTAGTGGATATGGGGGCTCACTGCAGTGTGTTCGCTCTCCCGCCTTTCCTTCTGGCTGGTAAGGACAAGCAATAATGCTTCTTGTAAATTCCTAAAAATAGGGAGGTCTCATTATATCACCAGGAGTGAAATGTTTGCCTCAATGTCTGTAATGAAAGTGCAACCCCATGCTTGCATAACGTCTGTCTTGTCAGTAGCCCTCTTTCGTCCCGATGTTTAGGTCCAAGACAGGATTGTCATTGTCTGAGCAATGGGTATCTCTGTGAAGCTGGGTAGTTCTCCCCTGTCCCAAGTAGTGTGGGAGGAGACAGTCAGCACCTTCAGAGGCGCCTTCCTCTCTGCAGCCTCGCCATCACTGCTCATCTCACCCACAGGAAGCCCTATTCCAAAGTGCACAGGGTAGAGGCGTTCGAAAGTTGGCTTGTTCAACCAGGGGCATTGCCACTTCCCAGCGGGAGCCACAAACACACCCACATCCTAAGACTCTTTTCAGTCTTGGTGTTGAGGGAGTTCCCACTCTGTCCCCTGCCTACACACAAGTCAGCGTCTTTTTCCTTTCCACTCATTCTACCTACATGAAGAGCATGTTGATCTCCCCAGTTTTAACACAGGAACCATGATTTTCTTGGGTTTTGTGTACTGGTGGGGGGGGGAGATTGAGAGAGAGAGCAAGTACATCCCAATATGGAAGGGCTTGGGGCCGTGGTTCTCCATCAGGGGCAATTTTGCACCCAGGAGACATTTGAAAGTGTCTTGGGACACTTTGGATGGTCACAGCTTACGCGAGGCTAAATGTCCTTCCATCACAGGACAGGCCCACAGCAAAGAAGCATCCAACCCCACCCAGCAGTCGTGCTGAGGCTGAGAAAGTCTGGTTTAGGCTCGCAGATATCGCCCTCCAGCAAGCCGGTGAGAACACTGATTGTCCTCAAATGGCCCACACTGCAGAGGCTGTGGATAGATAATATAAGTCAAAAACCTAAATACACTATTATTCCACAGAGTTTTAAGGTATATTAAAAACATTGTGATAGGATGTTTCAAAAATTATGGTACAATCCCCTTTCACAGCCTCATTCCTGAGTCACCACTTCAGCAGGACTGGGCTTTGGCATACTCAACCCACATGATGAGACAATAGCAAAAGAGCTTGATGGCTCAGTTGCCGAGGACTAGCCCACTAGGTTCTGAAGACAAGTGGACCAGGTGCTCCCACTGTCCAAGCCAACCACCGAACCTGTGAGTGAGGCTATCTCAGACCAGCTCTCACTCAGCTGATCCATCAGTTGACTAAAACTGCATGAAAGAGCCCACATAAAACCAAAAGTAAAACACTACCCAGATGAATCCAGTCCCAAATTGCCAAGTAATTGCTATTTTAAGCCACTAAGTTTTTTGTTGTTGTTTTGTTTTTTATATCTTTATGGGAGTATAATTTCTTTACAATGGTTTGTTAGTTTCTGCTTTATAATAAAGTGAATCAGTTATACATATACATATGTTCCCATATCTCTTCCCTCTTGTGTCTCCCTCCCTCCCACCCTCCCTATCCCACCCCTCTAGGTGGTCACAAAGCACCAAGCTGATCTCCCTAAGCCACTAAGCTTTGAGGTGGTTTGTAATACAGCAAAAGCTAATCTATACTATAATACGATTTGGTCAAGTGGGTTTATCCTTGAGAATGCAAGGTTGGTTCAGTATCAGCCAGTCAAATCATGTGATTCACTATATTAGTTAAATAAAAGGAGAAAATCATATCATCATTCTTTTTAGATAGAAGAGATAAAAAACATCCCATGAGGTTCAAAATCTATTGGGTAGGGTAAATTTTATAAAACTAGATCCAAATAATAACTATCTTTCCTTGATAAAGGCTATATACCAAAAATACATGGCACATGTATACACTAACAAAAATTATTATACTAGTAATTTTTTTAAAAAATTAGCATTTCCTTTAAGGAGAGAATTGAGATAAAGATTTCTAACATTACTGGTCTATTGGAACCGACCTTTTTGGAGCTGTGTATTGAGAGAAATAGAAAGAGAGAGAAGGTTTAGAAGAATACAGATAAAAATGTCATATTTATAGATTGTTTTGATTATGTATTTCATTGGAAACACAGGAAAATCAATAAGCTATTAAATCTAAGAAAAGAGCTCAACATAGGGGCTGGAAAAAAATTAATACACCAAAATCAATTGTGTTCCTCCATAGCATCAATATCTAGATACAATACAAGATGAATTTACCACAGTAACAAAACCTATAGAGAGTATGGGGTTTCACCTAATAAATTATGCAGAAAATCTTCATAATGAAAACTTTATTAGAGGACACATGAGTAAAAGAAATATATATCACAGGTATGGATGAGATGACTTACTATAATAATATAAATGTCCTTATATTAATCTATAAAATTAAATGCAACTGTAATAAAAGGCCAAGCTCTTTTTTTTTGAGGGACAGCATAAAAAAGTGATTCTAAAATGTATCTGGGGGACTTCCCTGGTGGTGCAGTGGTTGAGAATCCGCCTGCCAATGGAGGGAACATGGGTTCAATCCCTGGTCCAGGAAGATCCCACATACCACGGAGCAACTAAGCTGGTGCACCACAACTACTGAGCCTGCGCTCTAGAGCCTGGGAGCCACAACTACTGAGCCCGCGCGCCTAGAGCCTGTGCTCCGCAACAAGAGAAGCCACTGCAATGAGAAGCCTGAGCACCGCAACGAAGAGTAGACCCCGCTCGCTGCAACTAGAGAGAGCCTGAGTGTAGCAACGAAGACCCAATGCAGCCAAAAATGAATAAATTAATTAATTTTTAAAAATGCAGATTAACAGCATGTGGTGACAAAGGATATAGCGAGAGAAATTCCAAGTATTGCTGGTGAGGGGAAAATGGTACAGCTATTCTGGGGAGGAATCTGTGAAATAAGGCATATATATGACTTCTACCTCAGCTATTCCACGGCTGCACTGTTACTCTGCACTGTTACTCAAGGGGACATGTGGAAAGAGTGTATTAATGCTTTATGGTGGACATAAAGTGTTGAAAATAGCCTAAGTATGTATCACCAGGGTAATGGATAAGCAAAACATGGTATCAACATATGGTGGAATATTAGACAGTGGCCAGAAGCAATAATTTCTATGGAGCAACACAGACAAATTTTAAAACAATAATTCTGTGTAGAAAAAATAAAAGAATAGGATGTGATTCTTAGTCGATACTACTTTTGCAAAAATGAGAAAATACAAAACAATTCGGTATTTCAAATATATACATATGTTTAAAATAACTATGAAAGGTGAGTTGGGAAATTACATATTAAATGGCCCAAATGGTGCTATATAGGGGAAAATAAAGGAAATAAATCTGGCAGAGGAACGTCGGGGCCAAAACCAATCTTAAAAGTATTAGAAAACAGAGTGACCATACACACTGATGATAGAGTGACATGAACTGAGGCATATGGTCCCTTTTGAGTAAATGCCTTAAATACAAACTAAAAAAATAATGTCATAAGATTTACAAGCACTATAAAAATATTTAGCAGTATTGCAGTAGATAGTAGAAATATATTACCTTTCAACTTAAATAAAAACAAGACTGATGAAATATCATCTTTGTTCCCATGTCGTCCATGCTAAGGAAGAAATAATAAATCAGCTTTTAAGATAGAATTTTTTACAATGAGAGCTAAAAAACAAACAAAAAGAAACCCTAACTGTTTATCCCATGAAGGGAGAAAAAAACAATTTGAAAAGTCAGAGTAGAACTCTCTAAGGACAATATTTAACATCAATTTTTGTAAAACAGAATTTTAAGAAGCTGGTTTTGAATTGTTTATAGAGTTTCTAATTAGCATGCTGAGGAAATACAGGGTCCATCTTAATCCAGAAGCAAATAAAAAGTTCTGACTCTTAAAATTCTAGGCTCTAGAGTAGGTGCGTGCTGGTGTGCTGGTGTGTATGTGTGTGTGTGTGCACATTTGCTGTGTGTTTTCAATAAACTCAAGAGTACATAAGCGTGTATGTTATTACATTGTAACAATTCTTGAGCAAGTCTAACTGAAGGTCAGTAGCAAACAAGTAGATGCCGCTTGGGTGGCCCCCCAAACTCTCAGGTAATGTGCAGATCTGGCTTGGCAATCATGTTCTGCTTTTAGACATAATGCATTTTTATGTTCTTGTTAGCATTGAAAGACTAACTTGAATATTCTGCAACTGATGAAATGGACAACAGAGCAGTAACCTAGAGTTTACATGTATTTGGGGCAGTAAAACTTTAGTTCTAGATTTAACTTGGATATTAGTCCTAATTTAACTTGGATTTTCTACAACGCATTTTTCCCCTATAAACTGGAGGTATATACCACCATAATCCTAAAAAACCTGTGACTTTGGGCTTCAGGGGTCTAAGCCTTCTCTCTAAGTGACTGAAAGGTACAACTGGATATTAGACCTGTCTAAAAATTGTCCTTTTCTGTCCTCACATACAAGGGTTCAGCTTGATTTTTGGATAGCTGTCAGTAAAAAAAAAAAAAAAAAAAAAAAAAAGTGCAAAGAGCTAATGCCTTTTGCTACAAGACAAAACAATTTCTCCTGGACATGCAGTAATAGGAGGCAATGCCATGTGTTGGAAGCATGCACATATTTTATGATAGATATTAATCTGGAGGTTAACAGCTAGGTGCTCTGGCTGAAGTAGTTTATTTCAAACATACATATAATGTTAACCCACTTTGTAACAAAGCCTTCAACATTTCATATGCAAATTCGTTTTTCTTTCTAGTTTAAGCCCAAGGAAATCCCTATAAATCTTGTCTCCAAAGAGAAAATATAAAGAATTCATAAGATTAAAGACTTCTTATCAATTGTATAAAAATCTAGAAATGTACGAACTAGACAAAAATGTAGACGTCTAAGAGAACGTCCAACAAATAGAAAAGTAGAGGACTGCACTGAGATTGCAATCCTGAGAAAAATACATTATTTCTAAATGAAAAAGTAAATGGAGATAGTATAAATTAAAGCCAGAAGAAAAATTTTAAACCTACAAAAATACGAGTCAATACAAAGTTAAAAACCCATGAATTTTACTATATACCCAAAGGCTTCACAAAAGATCTCATGAATATCACAAATTAAAATAAAACAAACAAAAGCCAGAAATATTGTTTTCCCCAAATTGTACTACTACCTGCTTATTGCTTCAGTGGTAAGAAGAAAAATTATCTTCAAATAGTTAAATTATATACCTACTTATATTTTAACTCTTAGGTGGATCTTGTTATATAATATATATGATCTTTAAAGAAAACTTGTTGGTTGTTTATTTTGGCATCTCTTAGGAAATTCCTATTTAATTAGATAAATCTCCTTAGATAACTCTTAAATAAAAATAGATGCAAATATAGTATGTTTCATATCATTCATTTTAGACCTCTAAGAGTTGGAAAAGCTCAACCTGGAGAAGAAACTAGTTTTATTGAGGGAAGAAACTACTTTCCAGTTTAGAAGAGGAGGGATTATCCCATTTCTGTACAGGAAGCAATCAGGAAGATACAAAAAGAATGATCCTTGCCTAGTGCTAAGGCCAGAACTACTGTGAATATTGTACCAGATCTTGTAAAAACAGCCACTGTGCTGGCACTCACAGGCCTGGGTCATGGTGTGTTCAACAATAAAACTTTGTTCCAAAGGATGGAACTCCTTCGGGCCAAAAAGCTTTCACCTGCATTATTCCATTAACCTCACTGTTTTGTTATGGGAAATGTGTTTATTTTTTGAAATGACATTGAAATATATCCTTAAAAGAACACTTTAGGTCTCAACAAGATTCTCTTCTCTTTCAGCCAACACATTACCTTTTAGAAATCAACAGTCTACTTCTTTCTTTAAATCATCACATTTCAAAGCTGTAGCAGCTAATAAATGTTAATATAATTTTTCCAAAACTGCAATCTCCCTAAATTTCTATGCTGTCTTCTTTATCCTGTCTTTTCAAGGTAAAGGTATCTTTCCAGTTTTCTTAGCATTATCAGGATTACGGATTTTGTTCATTGTTAAAGTTCGTTATTTATGGACATAAGTTAATGTAAATGCAAAAATATCTCGTATTATTCACAAGCTGGCTGACTTAAATCACTCGCTCTTAAAGCAACTTTACTGCTCTCCAATCTGTTCAAATGCACAGAAATATAAATTCAGGATGATGCGGCTTTTCTGCAATGCTTTCTTTTCAGGCTGCAGTCTACATGACAGCGTTATACCTTATCCTTGCTGCTGTTGTTGTTCAATCTATAAAATCTCTCTTGAAGACCCCCAAAACAGCTTGTAATTTAAACTTTTACTTTTGGTGACTCACTGTTTTCAAACTGCCATCTCTGACCATATCCCCCTTCCAGGGGAATTTATGCAGACTCTTAACCCATAATTGCTTTACTCTTTACCTCTATTTCTGGGTTCTTAAATTAACTGTTACATCAGTGTTCTTCATTACTCAAATTATTTTTTCTTAAGAACTTTTCCTGGAAGTAAGTTCATGCTACTTTTGACAAGCAAACATTTGACCTCTGAAGGAATTCTTATGGAAATGGGTTTATATCCCAAATGCACCACCAAAAATCTTTGTGACCTTGCATAAACGTCCCTTACCATTTCAGGCGCTATCTTTGCTTGACTCCAAACTGAACTGATTAAAACTATGAGCATCTAGCTGTTATGCACTTTTGTCTCAGTTTGGTCAATGAAACTCTCAAAAATCCATCAGATTTTCATTATTTTTATCATTAGCCTGTTTGTGTAAAATAAGTTACCATTTATGGAGCCAGTGTTCTCCTTTATTCCGGCATCCAATCATTGTAAATATTTCTCATGGACACATTCTTAGAAGGGCCTATGAATAACCTGGCCTCTTACTGATTCTCCCTTTTGGAGTCTTACTAGCCAGACTTCCCCAATAACTTTCAGAGAGAGTTTTCCCCCTTTCCGGGTCTTCTTTTTGACTTCTATACGCCATAGAACTTTCAAAAGTCATCACACCAATACTAATATTACCACATACCCTCCAAAAAGCTCCAAGCTGTTTATGCCTATTCATTAAGTTAATACTTTATCAAAACTTGTCCAATTGAGTAGTTTTAGCACAGATATTTTACACAGTTTAGCACAGACATGCTCTGTTTAAGGCTGACAGATCCATTAGGAATTAACTTTCTGGTACATTTTCCCTCTGACATTTTCCTCACAACTGCGTTTCCTCATAACTGAGCCATCAGTTATCTCTTGTCTATAGAAAGGCAGATAAGAGAAAAGAAAGCTAAGTGAGAAAAGATATGTAAATAGACTAGCACAATATTGGACACATAGTAAGTATTCAATAAATGATAGCAAGCATTCTTACCCTTATCCTCACATTAGTTTATATGTATTAAAAACTGATTACTGGACTCAACTCTTACTTCCATTGCTCATTAGATCCTCACAGAAACCTTGGAGGAAGCGAGGTTTTATCCCCAATTTACAGGTTGGGAGACTGCAGCCTAGAGGGCTTAAGTACCTTAACTGAAGTCATATAGTCAAGAAATAAGCCTATATTTGTCACAATCACTTGCCCATGCTTTGACGTGACACCACCACCCATCATTTACCCAGCTTCACCAAGGTACTACTAAATTTTTTACTCTTATTCTCCTCTCTTTGCTTCATACTGCCATTGTCACCAGCCCAGTCAAATTCACTTTTAATTTTCCAATGTTAATGAAGGGAGTAGAAGGTGGAAATTGAGGTTAAAGGAGGAAACTTTAATGTTATTCAAGGATGACTTCATCTTAACTTCCAGCCTTCGTCTACCCATTCTCTGCTCCAGTCACACGCAGAGTATTTGCTATCTCTTCCATAAGTCTTGACTTTTCTTGTCTTTATGCCACTTTTCTTTTCTCCATTTGCAATGAATCTCCCTTTCCCTTGGTTCTTCACCATTTCTTACTCCATGCTCTCCATTAAAATTCAAACCTACCTTTAAAGCCCAACTCATATACCAGTTGTGTCCTGCAGTCGCCTGGATCTGCCAAGTCAGAACTAACCACTTGCTCCTCCGTGCTCCTGCAATGGCAATGATGTTAGAAGGGCGAGTGATTTTACAGCTCGCTCACCACCTGTGGGAAATATGTCCTCTTTGCCCTTCCACATCCTTTCTCCACCCAACTCTATATGGATGGCTTGCATGGCCTATCTTAGTAAGTGTCCTTGCTCTAGCTACTGTTTGGTTCACCAATGAAGAGTACCAATAGAAGACTGTAGGGAATGAAGGAGGGGAGTGAAGTTAGGGTATTAATTCTTGCCAAATTGCATCCCCCAACTAACGTATAGTGCTTCTCCGTGGGGCATCACAGCATCTTTGGGGAGGACTCTCTCTCCAGCAAGGCTTCCTTTCTCTTTCATCTCCTATAAAGGTAGCCACACTTTTACTGAACCCAGGGCACTACACTATCTCTTGATTCTCTACATTGGGCTCAATTTATCCTTATTGATGTACCCCTGATTTCCTGCTGAGACCCTGTCTGATGAAATTCGTAACATGCTCTTCTAAGCTGTTAATTTTACAAACCACATTATTACACTTATTAGAAGAATGTCTTCAGGATGTGTCAGTAAGCTCTGACTGATGATAATGGTAAACAGCTAGAATTTATGGAACATAAAGTATGCTTTGGTTACTCTCTTGAGTACACCATGTGCATTATTCCAATTAATTAAAATCACTATTAGCTAAGCAAGGCACACAGATGCTAAGAGGTTCCCAGAAGTAACTTGCTCATGGTCACCCCAGTGTCTCAGTAGTGTTTAGGACTCAGATCTGTCCAAAGCCTAAACCTTAAGTTCTAGGTCTAAGCAGTGGCTCTCAAACTTGAGTATGCATCAGCATCACCAGGAGAGCTTGCTGAAACAGGCAGTGGGCCCCACCCCCAGAGTGTCCGAGTCTGTAGGTCTGGACCAGGGCCCAAGACTTTCACTTCTAAAAATTCCTACGTGCAGCTGATGTGCTGGTCTGGGTACCAGACTTTGAGAACCACTAGTCCAGGCATTTTAGGTCCAGAATTTCAGGTGTTAGAATAATTTTCTGGTGATAAATTGTCGAAAAAAAAAAAAAGCACTGCATTTTCCTGTTTGTAAGGAGGTAATACATTCAATCTTAAAGAGTCAATAATGGGGCTAAGTATCTAAGAAAGAAGAGTTATTCTCCAGGAAGATGGGAGGAGATGGACATTCTAAGGACAGGAATGCCCTTTCAGGAAACTTGCAAAGGGAAAAGAAAAATAACATAGTAAGATTCTGCTATCCAGTGTTCACAGAACATGAGTGGGATACCCTTGACTGGAAAATGGGAAGCCAACTTTTGCTCACCATATACATACCTTATTCAGTACAAATGTTTACTAAGAATCTCCAAAAGCTAGACACTAGGCATCAGGGCTACACTGATAGAGCAGATAAAGTGCCTGGCCTCAGGGAGCTTGTGCTTCAGATGATGTACCTCAGCTAGATAGACTGAATGATGGATACTATATTGGGTTCACACTTCGTCTCAAGAAAAACATATATCCATAGACGTGATCCAGGAGTCAAATGGCAAAAGACCTAGCCTCAAAGTGAGTGTTAATTTCATTAAATGGTAGGTAAAAATTATTTTATATGCCGAGATAGGCTCTGCTTAAAAGACACACTATTCCTCCAAACGTATTATACAAGCCAGCTTATGAATCTGTGACTTTTTCTAGGAGAAATGTTGCCTTCTTTCCCAAGAAGGGAGCAGTAGGGGTCGGGGTGGAAATAGTTTCATCATCAGAGGCACAGTCTCACTACTACTGCTCAGCTCCAATTCGCAACCTTCTGAATGGTTTCCAGACTAAGTAATTTAGCAAAGTGATGAAGAAAAAATGGCCCATTAATCTTATGATGCGTGTTATAACTTCACTCTGGGTTTAGCATAGGAAAAATATTATTTGCATTGATTAGAAATATGCTTTATGGCTGCATATATTATTCACTCTGAAGATTCTAAAATTATTAGCTGGGTTGACATGATGAACTGCACAGGAGTACTTCTAGATGGCATCTCTATGTCATCTGTTACTCACATCATATAGGTCTAGGAATCAATATGTATTTTACTCAATATGAGATCTTATTCCAAACATCAAAATATACCTGTTTTTATTCGATGGTTATCATCATGAAATTAGCAGCTAAATGTCATTTAGAAAATTCAAATCAAGTAAATTACTGTATTAACTGTCCAACTATGATTATGATTTTCCTCCACTTATAGCTGAACCTAATATAATGATCTGGTCAGTCTGACTAGGAGGATTTATTCATTAATTTACTCAAATGTTCTGAGGTATATTTTGAAGGACTTAAATGATGGTCTGGTTTGTAGGATCCAACAGTAAGGGTGCAGGTTTATCTCCTACAAGCTCTGTGACCTTGCCCAAGTGACTTAGCATCTCTGAGCCTCACTTTCCTAATCTGTAAAATGGAAACAATAATAGAACCCAAGTTGTAAAGCTGAAGGAAAAAAAGTAATATGGTAATATATTTTGGCACAAAAGAGCAGTTACGCTGATGGTCATTATTTGTGAATACTGTTGCTAAGATTATTGAAAACCTGTTGTGTGTTAGGTGCTGTTCAAGGACTAGAATTTTAAGACTGTTCTTCACCTTTATCCCAGTTTTACCTGCAAAGTTCTGCCATGCACTGGAAGAACATACTGGTATTTCTAGGGAAGGGGACCACTCAGGTGACATTTTTTTTCACCAGGTAAAGTATACAAAGGTTATAGTGTATCTTTTGAGTCCTTTGGACGTCTAGTTACCTTTCACTAGAATGATTCTAGTAGATCCTGATAGATACCTGAGACAAGGTCAGGTCAGTGACGTTGGTACCTTTTCTGGCTTAAGAGCATAGGGCAGAAACACAGGAAGAGAGGTCTTCCTTTTCCACTCCTGTTACTAAGAACCCTCTCGAATAAGGACAATCTGAAACAGATCACTACATTGTTGCATGCTGTAGAATCAAAGCAGTGCACAAAGCAAAGAGCACTGGCCTCCATTATACGTGCATTTCACTTGAGATTCACTTTTCTAGACCGTGGAGAAAGCAGATGTTCCAACACTTTCCAGGTACTGGAATATTACAATCTGGCCATCTCCACCACTGCATGTTTGATCACACTGTTCCCTGCAAATGGAATGCTGTTCCATCAAGGTCAGATTGACCAGTGCAAATACCTGATTTTATCGTACGGTCAGAACCAAATTAACTTACTGAAATTCTGCCCAGCTCAGGGTCTACCTTCTCTGTGAAACCTCCTGTGAGATCCCAAGTTACAAACAACTCTATCTTCTTCAGAAGACATTGTATACTATATAAATAGTAATTTACATATAAATATATGTATATGTGTCTGTATTTCCTTGTTACATTAAGTTATAACTCCTGTGGTTTCTCTTCTTCACTAAACTGGACCCCCTTATCATCACAGTAGCCATGTACATCATTGTATCCTCCAAAACATCCAGAATAATATCATGGATTCAGTATATAGTTGTTTAATAGAAAACAATTAACTAACCACTGCAGAATACTAGTGTCTCTCAAGGTGTGTTCAGTGGATCATAAATCCTATGAGACAGTCCATGAAGGAAAAGATTTCAAATAAATTTGGGATCTGTTGTCCACTACATCTCCTTATCAGAGACTCATAATTCACAAGACTCGTAAAAAGCTCTGTAGCAAAGAAACTGTTGACTTAGTTTGACCCAGTATTTCTCTTACAAGAGTATCAGTTCTGGAGGTCAAGGACATTTTCCACCTCTAATACAACATCTCTACTGCCTAGTAGAGTGCCTGGCACTTAGTAGACACCTAATAAATATTTGAATAAGTTTAAACATACATTCCCCTTTTAAGCTATAGAAGAAAAACATAGTATATAGTATATTTTGATTTACTTGGGGAGAATAATAATATGAATAGATAAATTTACACAAATCATCTTAAAGTATATATATTTGATAATACTTTTTTCCACAAATCTACACAATTGCACATTTAGTGGTGATAGTAAACAAACTACATTTGCTTCTGAAAACTTGCTAAGAAGGATGGCTACTAAAAACTACAACTTGAACCCAAAACAATTGATTTAGTTCATTGGTCCCCACTCCTTAGCAGTTTTAATATAGAAGGAAATAGACGCATATATTTCTTTTCTGCCATAATATGACATCATATAAGGAATGCTATGTTATTAGCTAGAAATAAGATTTGCTTTTGTTATTTTAGTACATTTGATCACATAAGAATAATTCTAGATTTTTTCCCCTCCTGTGACTCTCATAGCAGCCCCATCTAAAATAGACTTTGGAGATTTAGATCAAATGTCATATCAATTGTCCTAGACTGCTTACTATGTGCTTTCACTATAGATTTTAATGTCAATAGAGAAAGGAGAAGGAAAAGTCAGAGGGAAATGAAACAGGTGTATGCAACACCCCTCTCTACTACCGACATTTCTCAGAATTCTGGGGGAAGTTGCATCTATAAGCGGAAAGTTTTTCACCATGGAACTCACGGTGGTAGAACTTCTCATGACGAATTTTTTTTCACTACTGAAGAAAAATATGTTTGATTTTACCATAACTGAAAAGTTCTCCTGTTTCTACTTCTGAGGTTTGCCCTCAAGACTACTGTTTACCTAATGGAACTGACTCCTATGCATGGAGGAAAAAGTGCACCATTTGAAGGAAAAGCTAAAGGAGTGATATTCAGGTAGCTCCTCATTCCACCAATGAAAACATACACATAGATTTTCCACTTTACACCTCATTTTCCACCTTATTTTCATGATTTTGAAATGAATATGTAGGGTCTGATGAGTTTGTCAATAGTCTATAATTATTAGTGTTATTAAAATAGAATACAAATGATAAGCCATATGTAAAAATGCTGTGTGAATAAACTGCTATACCCCAAATAATACAAATGAGTGAATGGCAGTAAATGCTAAGAGGGATTAACAACATAAAGGATATTAAAAAAATGATCACCATATTTCATACTTATGTGTCTTTTTCTCTCTCACTTTTTTTTTTTATTGCGGTACGCGGGCCTCTCACTGTTGTGGCCTCTCCCGTTGCGGAGCACAGGCTCCGGACGCGCAAGCTCAGTGACCATGGCTCACGGGCCAGCCGCTCCGCGGCATGTGGGATCTTCCCGGACCGGAGCACGAACCCGCATCCCCTGCATCGGCAGGCGGACTCTCAACCACTGCGCCACCAGGGAAGCCCTTCTCTCTCACTCTTACTCAACTCCTAAATAACTAAGAGAATATGCTCACAAATGGTAAGCATGTCTTGGATGTTCGATGTGTGTTTGTGGGAAAGAACAAAAAAAAAACTGCCTCAATTAGGTCAAATATCATACAAGAGATGAATGAGATTAGAGATGGGATTGAGATTTGTGTTAGTGACTCAATAGCTAACCAATCACAGATATGACAGTGTAGTGCAATATGCAAATATACTTTTAAACAACTTCTCTTAAGTTATCTACTGTCTGTAAAGAAAATCACATTCAACTGCTCTGCACTTAACCCCAGAGCTTCTGAGTTAGAATCTGTTAGAAATAGGTACATGTTTCATTGCTTTGGCAACATTTACATGGCTCTGCATCAGGCAATACAACTGCTAAGATCACACCCTGGGAATTCAGGAAAGGCTAGTGTCCAGTTCTGGTCGTTCTACCACCCAACTGTGATCTAGGGTAAATTCCTGATAAAAAAAAAAAGAAAAAAGAAAAACCCTGAAGATGCTGAAACAGTATTTCCTACTTCACAGGGTCGTCATGGGGATAAAAGGTCATTAGGATAAAGTGCCTCTCACCCAGGAAACACTGATAAATGCTACTGATGCTACCATCATCATCATCATGACCGATCAAGAACATATTGCCACATGGAAATTCAACATTCCCTGGGCCATTCACAACTTTCCTTTAAAGGACTCATATTCTATGTGGGGTCTTAACACCTTCAAATAACAGAAAATACAAGTCTTTACGCCTTTTTTTCTGTAGCTAATTTTGGCATCTTTCACCTCTGTCCACTTAAGTGTTGGTTTAGCATATTCTTGTCACACAAAGAAGCTACTTCCCAAAGAGAGGAACAATGTGTCAAGTGACAAAGACATTGAGTGAAGTCTTTCACATCCTAGATTGTCCACGGTACAGCTCAGCTGGTCTCTGGGTTGGAAGGCCTGGGTCTACTTTGCTCGTCTGTTACAGGGGAAGGGACATGGTCCTTAGCATGTGCTCTGTGAAACAGAGGCAGCTGCTGGTAGAAGTATAACACAAGCAGAACTGGCTTCAATTCTTCCTTCTTAGGTCTTTTTCTTCTTGTTCAGCTGTTCAAGGAACTTGCCTGCCCTCTGTCCCTGCCAGGACGATGTTACATCTGCCTGGATAAGTAGGTCACCATTGTATATCAGGAAAGGTCTTATTTGGAATCATCAGGAACCGGATACGGCTAATTTGAGCAGAAAAAGAAACTTTTGGAAGTTTATGGTGAGGTCTCAGTAACTACAAGCAGACTAAACAACCGTAAGCCAAGCCTATGCTATTGCAATTATAGGATCAGGCCGAAGTGATGTTATAAGTCCTAGCTGGCCTTGCTACCAAGCAGGAACAGGAAACAGGAGGTTGACCCAGCACTGCGGGCCTTGCTTCTTTACATCATTTATTTGTCATTCAAAATCCAAGAGAGGGGTGCAGTTGGCCAACCCGAGGTCGCCCGACTGTTTTCCAACTGTAAGGGAGACTGAGCATGTGAATAAACAGTGTATCTGACATGTTCAGCTTGTATAACGAGAGGAAGGCTCTGTTTCTCACCAAGACCCACAAAGTAGAAAATTCCCCAGAGAAAGGAATTTCAGATCAGATGCTTGGAAAGTTAAAAACAACAACAACAAACAAATGCAGATGTGGAATTAAAGACATGGAGTCATTAAGAACCTATATGTGGAGTGATTCAGACCTGAGTTCACATCTGGAGCAAGCTACTCAATCTTGCTGAGCTTCAATTTTCTTTAAAGGAAACAACATGGAAGATGATATCCACATGTAACTGTGGTACACATGAAGGAGGGTAGTACAGTATATGATGCCTGGCACATCCTATGCATTTGCTAAAACTACTACTAGTCCTATTATTATTGTTACTTATTATACAATTTATTGTAGAAATTAACAGGGAGAGTATTAATAAATGTTAATACAGTGCTAAGTGTCACATTTATGATCTCAACTAATTATTTGTTGATTCAACAAACATTCCACATATCAGAAAATAACCTGTTAGTGTGTATATATATATATATATGTATTTTTTTTTTACAGAAGAAAAGAAACCCTGAGGCTTAGAAAGTGTAAACAATGTACCAAAAGTCACTCATTTAAGAGGTAATGGAATATTATTCAGCCTTAAAAACATGAAGGAGATCCTTTCATTTGTGACAATATAGATGAAACAGGAGTGCATTATGCTGATGAAATAAGCCAGACAGGATAAATACGAATTCTATCATTTATATATGGAATCTAAAAAGAAAAAAAGCCACACTCATAGAAACAGAGTAGAAAACTGGTTGCCAGGGGCTGGGGTGTGGGTGGGGAAAAGAGGGGAAGACTGGTAAAAGGGTACAAACTTTCAGCTGCAGGATGAATAAGGTCTGAGGATCTACTGTATAACATAGTTACTACAGTCAATAATACTGTATTGTATAACTAACATTTTCTGAGAGAATAGAACTTAAGTGTTCTCACCAAAAAAAGAAAAAAAGGAAAAAGGTGTCATGAGCTGTTAGATGTATTAATTAACGTGATGGGAAGGATCCTTTAACAACGCATATGTATATCAAATCATCATGATATACTCTTTGACTATCTTACAATTTTGTCAATTATACCTCAATAAAACAGAAAAAAAAGAGAGGTAATAAAGAAGAGACTCCAATCCAGGATTATCCAGCTCAAAAAACTACACTCTTAACCATTACAATATAGTATCCATCCATATGTTATAACTGTAAAATGCTTAACACAAAGGAAACGTTAAATAAATGGTATTTATTCTAACTCTAATGCTTACTAGATATTAGTTATGTGGTATGCTTTACTTCTAACTACAAGGGTATAAGGTGCAAATTCTTGCTACAGAACATAAAAGCCCCTGTGGTACCCTGTACGATAAACACAGTACCTGTAAATCTCTCATCTCTCAACCCAGAGTCTCCTCAAGTTGGAGGTCTTTACCCCCTTTATAATGTGGGAATAATGCCTTTCCCACATTTGCACTGGGCATGAAAATCCATACTTCCAGGTGTACACTGAACCTCCACTTAGCTCCTCGTCACCTTGGAATCACCAGACCAAAGATCATTTATTCCATTAATATAAATGATGTAGGGATAGAAGTACAGAATATACAGAGAGTGTTGGAGGAATCCAAACAACAAGTCCTCCACTCTCAAAACAAATTTTAGAGTTCCAAAAGTAAAGAGCAATGTTTGGAAATAAAACTAAAAATGAAACTAACATCTACAATTAGCCAAGTATTTATTATGGGCCAGGCTACTTACCAGGCACTTGATAAACATTACAGCTCATCTTCCTGCAGTCCTTCAAAGCATATAATATTGTTTCTATTTCATAGAGAAGAAAATTGTATCTAAGCAGGTTAGTGATTAGCCCAAGACCACAGGGCTAGGCTGTAAGAAAAGAAGGCCAAGTTTCAGTGGTCAAAATGGTGATGGATGTTATAATTAGAAGATTATGGCTAATCAAATAAAAATATTCAAAACGGTCCTAATGTATTATTAGGATTTCTTTAGAATAACTTGGGTGCCTTAGTGAATACAGTAGTGGTAGGCACTACAGTCTCTTTAATTTGCTAATCATACAAATCTACTTTAATATTCTTGGTGACAAGGAGCTAACTACTGATAAGACAGCTTCTTCAGTTTGGGGGCTACTCCAGGGTGAAATGCCGGAACGTCTTACTGCCTGCAATGTTACCTAGTTCTACCAGGGGGAATAAAGCAGAACAAGTAGCCACTGTTCTTGACAAATGGATACAGTTTCAGTTTTTCAAACTATGAGTGTCAGATTCATTCATTGTATCAGATAGATCTGTCAAATGGCTTTGCCCATTTACTAATGGATGGCACACTGCAGACACACGTTGGGTCAAAGGACTCAATGTCACCTCATTGATACTGTCATCAATATGATTTGTATTGGCATTTTGTCTCACCCTGACTTTAAGGACTATGTGAGGAGATCCAAGTCTCCAGACCATGGACTGATCACCTCTGCTTGACACAGTATTCTCTGCTCATTTCCAGAGGGGACCAAGGATGAGCTCTTGTACTTCTGAGTCTATTCACCCTACCTGGCAACACATACTAGCTGGGCTGATTGGATCAAGCAGGAGCCCCAGAGTTTAAATTTCCAGCTGCATTGGAGGAAACAGAGGCTATGCCCCAATCCCATAACCCCTCACTTCTTACTGCTAGCCTATCCTAGGCTGTTCTTGCTGATCGGAGTACTTCATGCTAAAAATTAATTTTGCTTACCTGATGGCAGTCACACAACCTCAAATGCCATTTTTATAAATAAGGCAACCACCAATGGAGTGTGATTTAGGGTTTTTTCTTCTGTAGACCCTGCCTACCCTATAAAATCTCCCATTACTGCATCATGGAGACTATAATCCCTTTCCGAGGGAACAGATTCTTTCCAACCATAAGATGAAATAAGAACCTACATTTCCATACTGCCCAAAAGGAAATACATTGATTACAAAATGCAGGAGAATGACTGATTTTCCACATTTGTTGTGTTCATTAAAGGGTTTTTGAATAGACTTGACAGTATTAAAGAAGTTCAACACACACAAAATAAAAATTAATAAATGAAGAGAAAAAAATTGCATTTACAACAAACAACAAAATAAACACATTGATATATAAAAGGTTGTTATACATCAATGAAAAATGGATGCCATAAAGTCACAAACTAAAAAGTATTAACAGCCAATAAAGATATGAAAATATGTTCAACCTTGCTATTATTAATCAAAGAAATACAAATAAAATAATTCAGGTGTCATATTTTACTGACTAGAATGACAAAGTTTTAAAAAACTTGATAATACTGGTATTGATATTGATAATACTGGTATTGATATTGATAATACTGGTACTGATGAGTGTGTGTAAGAAATCACATTGGATGTTAAATTCTTGGTAGAAATAAAAAGCACGGTAACCTTCCTGGAAGACAATATGTCAGTATGTACCAGAACTGACAACCAGCCATTCAAGTTCTAGAAGTCCATTCTAAGGAAATAAACAAATGCTCAAAGACATATGAACAAGGATGCTTGTCTCATTGTTTAGCAAAGCAAAACAGGAATAATCTAAATGTTGAACAGTAGGGACTGGTTAAATAAATAATAGAATGCTGTTCAACCATTAAAAATGCTGCTGCAGATTTTTATTAGGTGGTGAGTAATCATACTTATATTACTAAATAAAAATGTTATAGAACTGTTTTGTAGTTTGATATAATAATTAAAGGTTTTTATACTTGCATTGTATTTATATGCACCCCGTCACAAAAAAGTTTCAAAAGATACCCTCAAAAATGTTACAGAGATGATTTATCAGAAATGGGATTTTGAGTTATTTTTCCTTTTTTCTTTAAATCCTTTCAATTTTGGAGTTTCTGCAATGAGCCTGTATTATTTTTACAATTAAAAATATTTAAATTTACAACAAAAGGATCTAAATTCCTCCAGTTTTCCATTTATTTTCCATCCTGGCTCAGGGTATTTGTGTAAAAAAAAAAAAAAAATCAGCTTATTTTCTCTTTTGTATCAATCTAAATTTGCTTTTCGTAAGTTAACTATTTTAGTCTGGCAAAAGTTTCACACAGGAAAATTGTTAAGGTCTGAGTATTCTATTACCCTTAAAAGCACTGGGAACTTTGAAATTATTTCTTTCAGAGTTTTCATATAATACTGACAGGCGGCAGGGGGGGAGGTAGCAAAATGAAGGGAAATAGATAGTAGTAGTCAACTTCAATTAAGAAAAAGCAACAAGAGGCAGTTTGTACTCTTTTGATACGGCAGAAGCCCCATGTGTCAACTCATGCTAAAAAATGGATATATACACACACATATATATGTTTGTGTGTATTATATGTATATGTGACACACACATAATTAATCCACAGCCTTAGGCTAATCACTCATTGTGGCAGAAACAACGAGCTGTTCACTACACTTTAATTAGCTCCTCCAGCCTGTAGAGGCATCACTAGGACCAAGATAGGAACAACATTCTCCATCTCCGCTTGCATCTGGGTATGGTTCTATCCCAAAGGATGTGACCAGAGGTGACCTGAAGAGTTTATGTCTGAAGGATAACGAGTTGATAATTGTAGCTTGCAGCTTCCTCTCTCCTTTCCTTTTTAGGACAAACGTAGAGCCACTTGATGAAGGTGGTGGGTCCCTGAATAACTGAGCAGAAAACTGACCCACAGACCACCAAAGTCCATACTACACTCCTGAGTGAGTGAGAAATGAACTGTCCATGTGTTGCTCCACTGAGGTTTAAGGTTTATTATTTAGTGTTTAACTAACGCATGTTTTCTTTAAACCTCAGTTGCCTTCTCTGTAAAATAAAGTCTTTGAAAAGGATACACTGTAAGTTTTTTCCATTGCTTATGTTTTTATCTTAGTTTTTAATTCTCAGAAACATTGCGCGCATTCTACCTTTTAAGTTAGTAAGTCTACTTTTTTTCCCACAAAGACGGGTTCTTCAAGTTATGGAGAAGTCATAGCAGACTGTTGCTTCAGTTTAAGATACGCATTCACATATGAGATGAGAAGGGTGAGGACCCAGAGAAACGCCTTTGACAGAGGGGAGTGAGAGCATACTGAAGAATGTTTAGTAATAAAGAATTCAGATGGGAGAAACGGATGGGTTACATCGAACAGATTTGCTCAAAGGAATTCTGGAAAGGCAAATATGTGAAAATGTATAGCAAAGACATGAAATGCCTTTTGGTCCCTAAATGGATTTCATTTCAAAGACGTGCATATTGCAAATACATGTACCATAACACTTCTCTGTCCACTTCTAGAATCTTCTAAAGCCTGACAGAACATCTGCAGAGAGAGGATGTCATTCCAAGATAATCGACTGCAAGTGACTAAATTAAGATAAAAATGTCCTTAACCTTGAACAGTTTTTAAAGAGATTTTAGAAGAAAGGAGCCCTCCAGGGGGTTGTATAACTATATAATTGTACCCTTTCTAAAAGGCTATTTACAGATACATAATGTTTCCCCTCCATTCTTTAAAGTAAAATATAGGATAAAAAAAATAGTTTGGGGATAATATTTGTTTGGGACAGTAGGCACTGCTAATCAGTACCACTCTCTCCTTATTCCTTACTATCAGAGCCCTGGTTTAGGAGACCCCATTATCCTTAAGGCTAAGGTGGCCAGTTTAAAATCCGAGCTGATGAGATCTAAGTGCAAGTCTGCTGACCATCTGTGGTAAAAAATTTGCTCTCTGAGTTAGACACTGCCTTTTTTTTCTTACTTAATTTCTTTTTTTTTTCCTTTTCTTTCTTCCTGCCCCAATTGTTGGAACACTATTGGAGATTCTGGGGTCACTTTGAAGCTATGTGGACGTGCTAGAGACGTGGAAGCTGGAAGAGCGAAGCAACCCAGTCCCCTGGTGATGCCCTTCAGCAGCTGGACTAACGCTAGAGGGACTATCTCCAAACTTCCTGCTACCCGTGGAAAGTAAGGTAAATCACTCATTCACTTTCTGTTACCTACTAACTGATCCAGAACTCTAACCTCAGGGTTCTAGAACCCTTCTCAGTATCCCATAGTCATACTCATGTTCCGGACTCCTGATCATCAGACTTGCTTATAGCAGATGTATGGGGAGGGCGGGCTCTTCTGGAAGCCCTCATACTTCCTCCCCTACCCCCACCACACACAAATAATGATCTTTATGTCCACTCATCCTTCTATCTACACTCAGAGGCCAGGGCCCCCAGGAAGGCTTCACTGACAACCCTTTACTCCTCTCTACATGCAGAAAGGGGAGAGGTGTGGGCTCTGGAATCAGACTTCCTAGACTTGAATTCTTAATCTGTTACTTACCAGTTTGGGACGTGGGCAAAGTAGTTACCTTCTCTGGACACCCCTGTAAAAGAGGAACACTAAGTAGCACCTACGTACCTTACTGAAAGGATTAAATGAGCAAATGCAGGTAAAGTTCTTATAATTTTTTCTTGGGTCAATCAATTCTAGCTGCTACTGTTACCTTTGACTAATTTAGGGCAGAGTCCCTTTGCCCTCCTTTGGTTCTCTGGGCCCGTCTCATTCACAACACACACAACTGCATACTGCAGAGTTTTGAAAGGTGGTTCTCAAAATGTGGTCCCTGGGCCAGCAATATCAGCCACACCTGGGAACTGGTTAGAACTCTGGCACTGGAGCCCAGCAATCTGTGTTTTAACAATATTCTCAGGCAAATCTGATGCACACTAAAGGTTGACGACAACTGAGAACATCTGTCTCAGACTCTCCTGGAGGCAGTCACCAAAAATAGAGTTACAGGACCTTACACCTGACCAGCTGGAGAAGGGGTCTAGTAATTGCCCTGGTTATCATGCTTGTCATGATTTCTCAGCACATAAATGTTTGAGAATCACTGCCATTTTGAATGTGTGTTTCACTTGTCTGTGTTTCCAGTGGACTTTACTTCCTTGCAAGGAAGGTTTGTGAAGATTTGTTGCTGTTGTTTGCATTATTAGTTTTATTGTGCTAATTCTAGAATCTCTGGTGCATAGTGCAATCTCAGGCAGGAAGTAGTGGCTCATTAAAACACGTATCCCAAAAGTCTTAGTAGAACTTCAAGATTAATTCCTTCAGGAAGAGGTAAAATTGTCATTAGATGCAGATGATATGATACTATATATAGAAAACCCTAAAGACTCTACATGAAAACTACTACAACTGATAAACGAATTCAGCAAGGTAGCAGAACACAAGATTAACATACAGAAATTGGTTGCATTTCTTTATACCAACAATGAAATATCAGAAAGGGAATGTAAAAAAACAATGCCTTTTAAAATCACAACCACAAAAATAAAATACTTAGGAATAAACCTCACCAAGAAGGCAAAAGACTTAAACGCTGAGAACTGTAAGACATTAATAAAGGAAAGTGAAGATGATTCAAAGAAATGGAAAGACATCTCATGTTCTTGGGTTGGAGGAATTAATATTGTTAAAATGCTCATACTACCCAAAGCAATCTACAGATTTCATGCGATCCCTATCAAATTACCCATGACATTTTTCACGCAATTAGAATAAATAATCCTAAAATTCATACAGAACCATAAAAGACCCAGAATTGCCAAAGCAATCCTGAAGAAAAAGAACAACGTTGGAGGCATAGCCACCCCAGACTCAGACAGTACTCCAAAGTCACAGTAATCAAAACAGCGTGGTATTGGCACAAAAACAGACATATGGATCAATGGAACAGAATACAGAGCCCAGAAATAAACCCACACACCTCAGTTAATCTTTGACAATTAATCTTTGACAAAGGAGGCAAGAATATATAATGGGAAAGAGACTCTCTTCCGCAAGTGGTGTTGGTAAAGTTGGACAGCCTTATATAAACCAGTGAAGTTAGAACACATCCTTTCACCATACACGAAAATAAACTCAAAATGTCTTAAAGACTTAAACATAAGACATGACACCATAAAACTTCTAGAAGAGAACACAGGCAAAATATTCTCTGACATAAATCATACCAATGTTTTCTTAGGTCAGTCTCCCAAGACAATAGAAATGAAAATGAAAATAAACAAAGGGGACCGAATCAAACTTACAAGCTTTTGCACAGCAAAGGAAACCATAAACAAAATGAAAAGACAACCTACAGAATGGGAGAAGATATTTGCAAATGATGCGACCAGCAAGGGCTTAATTTCCAAAATATACAAACAGCTCATACAACTTGATGACAATAAAAGCAAACAACCCAATCAAAAAAATAGGCAGAAGACTTAAAGAGACATTTCTCCAAAGAAGAAATACAGATGGCCAATAGGCACATGAAAAGATGCTCAACACTGCCAATTATTAAAGAAATGTAAATCAAAACTACCATGAGGTACCACCTCACACAAGTCAGAATGGCCATCATTAAAAAGTCTACAAATAACATATGCTGGAGAGGGTGTGGAGAAAAGGGAACCCTCCTACAACACTGTTGGTGGGAATGTAAGTTGGTGCCGCCACTGTGGAAAACAGTATGGAGGTTCCTCAGAAAACTAAAACTAGACCTACCATATGATCCAGCAATCCCACTCCTGGGCGTATATCCAGACCAAACTATAATTCAAAAAGACACATTCACCCTGATCTTCACAGCAGCAATATTCACAATAGCCAAGACATGGAAACAACCTAAATGTCCATCAACAGATGAATGGATAAAGACGATGTGGTACATATATACAATGAAATACTACTCAGCCATTAAAAAAAAGAATGAAATAATGCCATTTGCAGCAGCAACATGGATGCAACTAGAGATTATCATACTAAGCAAAGTAAGTCAGAAAGAAAAAGACAGATACCATGATACCACTTATATGTGGGATCTAAAATATGACACAAATGAACCTATCTATGAAACAGAAACAGAATCAGAGACATAGAGAATAGACTGGTGGCTGCCAAGGGGGAAGCAGGTGGGAGAGGGATGAACTGGGAGTTTGGGATTAGCAGATGCAAACTGGTATATATAGATTGGCTAAACAACAAGGTCCTACTATATAGCACAGGGAACTATATTCAATATTCTGTGATAAACCATAATGGAAAAGAATATGAAAAAGAATGTATATACATATGTATAACAGAGTCACTTTGATGTACAGCAGTAATTAACACAACACTGTAAACCAAGTATACTTCAATAAAAAATAAGTCAATTAAATTTTTAAAAAGATTAATTCCTTCAGAAGAACAAGTACTACACATTCACAAAAAAAGCACCCTTTGAAAGTTTAAATTTTTGAATTTCTTTGCCACTTCCTTAGTTTTGATCATCTTGGACAATATATTTTCAATACTGACTTTTAAAAGGAATTGTGTTTCAGTGTTTGCTATGCTTAGAGAGACAGAAACAGATAAGTACAACTAAATACTTGTTTTTCAAAAGTCTCAAAAGTATAAGGGAAATGAAAGTAATTATATCTTCAAATGATTTTGGGGTATGATTCTAATTTCATACTTCTGATGCGATTCAAGATTAAAACTGTATTAAGACAGTTGAGACATGCCGCATTGGTATTAAATGAATTTAATTTTGTGTAAAGTGGCAGAAATATTTTCTTCAGCAAACATACCTGCAGATATAAAATCACAACCATAAATCTACAAAAAAGCAAGCTATTGAATGAAATCTGATTGGTTATTTCCCTGCAGTATGGATCTGCTAATAATTTAATTTACTACTTGCTAACAGAAGCCAAAATTTAAATATACATATATATGTATGTGTGTGTATATATCTATCTCTTCACTTTTAAATCATTCATATATATGAACAAGTATACATACACATATATAACAATTGTTCATATATATAAACAATTTAAATTAAAGAAAGTACATCTGGTGGCCTATTTTTTCCCCCCGATTTCTAAAGAACACCATATTCTATTCTCGGCAGTGGAATGTCAATCCACCTTAAGGGTTGTTCAATGAGCATATCTGAGAAACCACTGGTTTAGCCAATGATGTACTTATTGAGGGAGGCCCTAGTGCCACTGTCAAGAGCTTATCCACAGGAGAGATAAGAAGGTACTTCTTTGGTTTGTGAAAAGAAGGAGTAGTGAGGAATGGCAGGTAGCTGCAGGCTGATGACACGTGATGTCCATATATATGTAGAACCAACACGCCCATAATTGCACCCATTTTCCATACCCAAATCCAAAGCCTTTATATCATTAATCCCAGGCAAAAATGGTAAGATTCATATGTGTTACTATCCCACGGCTTCAAGATGCCTATAAACTCATATGAGTATGTCTTAGTTTTATCAGTGGAGGACAAACCAGGCTTCTATCACCAAGCCCCATTCCATAACAGGCAAACCAGTCCAAGACTTCTCTGAGTGCTGCAGGAGAGTCTATGGAAGGGGCGCTCACTCCACTGTGATGCCTAAAATGCCTTTGCACAGAGCAAACATTCAGTACATGCTGAGTGAATGAATGAGTGAACTGGCTCATTTCAGGGAAATTCCATTCAACAGGCTGGCATTCCGTCCTACCCATCTTAACTGTTAAGCTTGCCATCAGACAAAAATTTAATTATAAAACATTAGAGCTGAGGAAATTTTAGAAACTATCTACTCTCCAGAGGTATACAACTTTAATTTAGTGGTAAAAATCACTAGGAGTGATTTAGGAGTCTATCAGACCTCAGTCCAAATTCCACATCTACCATATTTTGGTGAGCAAATAACTACTTCTGAGGCTCTGTTCCATGTATGCATTATGGGGTATCATAATAATACATACATTAATTGTATGACTATCAGGGGATGAAATGACACAACCCATTTGCCATGGTCGGCTAAGTAATTTGCACCAAGTAAGCACTCAAGACATTAGCCACTATTAATAGCGGAGAGATGAAAACAAAACTCTGGGACTGATGCCTACCTTAGTGGCCCCAGTGGTCATAATGACTGTCTTCCATTCAGCCTGCTCTCTTCTCACTAAGACTAAGGAAGAGAAGATGAACAAATTAGGAATAACAATTTGAAAATGGTTTTATACTCCCTGAATGAATGGAATTATAATAAAATGATTCATGAGTTCTGCAGAAATATGATGAGACTTTAGATCTTTCTGTTAGTTCTCTACAAAACCAATTGATGGCCCTAAGATGTACCTTCCCACCCAGCCCCATCCTTACCAGGATCAAACATCATTGTAAATGGAAAAGTCAACAACACATATCAACAAGCTAAGTTATAAGCCAGTGAAGTCTCAGAGCTTTGATAGAGAAAATTCAGATTTATCATTATATGTAAAAATAAGATGATATGAAGAACTCAATCTAAAAAATATTACCTGGAGATCTATAATCTCTACAATAGTGCTATAAAAAGTAAAGAGCTAGAAATCTATTTAGATGGTTTTCCTTATAAGAAATCACTTTCTGTATAACTTTTAATGTACTATTGATGAGAACAATTCAACAAAATTCAAATAAATATCTGCAGATGTCCTACAAGAAGAAAAGAACAGAGTTAGATGTGACAGGGGATAACCGGACTTCAGGATGAGTAAGACCCTATACTTGACCTCAATAAATTAACATGAAATACAGCGGATGAGTCATGTACAGAATGTCAGAATTCTAAAAGGCCAAGCTAAGTACCAAAAGGAACACGTGGGGACTCTTAAGAAGGAAATAAAATATTGGTTAGTTGATTACGAAAAGGCAGAAGGGAGTAGGTTCCCTTTGGCTGCTCTTTGAAGAGATCACTTCCTTTCCCACCTAGTCCTGAGGCTAGGGTGGCATGGGCAATAGAGGAATGTGGGGACTGAGAATCATTTCTACTCTCACCAGAGTGGCTGGAAGCAGATTTTCTTACCAGGATGTACTAGTATGCTAATATTTAAGGGTTCTTGAGGTCAGAGAGAAGGGTTTGAATACTCCGGCTCCATCTCTTGCTGTGGGTCAAGTTTCTTACCTTTCCAACACCTCGGCGTCTTTATCGGAAAATTGGGGACGATGATAATGTCTCCCACCTGAGTGTGAGAACTACATGATATAGTGCATACGCAGGGCTAAATTTGGTGCCTGGCAAACAGAAAGTGCTCAGTACGGCAGGCGAGTGTAGTGACAATAAAGGCAAAGATGACGGGGGTAGTGCCGGTGTTGCTTCTGCCCCCAGAACAGGCTCTGACTGGGAGACAGTTAAAGCACCTTTGGGTTCATGGGGGTTTATATATAAGCAACGGTTGATCAATGTGAGCTCGTTGTCCAAATGATTATGTGCAATCTAAGAAAAAAATGGGCCTCGGATCTGCTCAGCTACTTAATAATATTAGCAGCGGCAGTAGTCAAAGAAGCTAAATTTTATTAAGTGTTTATATGCCAAACAACGTGCTGAACGTTTTAAAAGGATTTACTCACTTATTACAACGAGGCTATACGCTAGGTCCTGATAATGTTATTCATCTCTTTCAGATGTTGACTGAGCCTCAGACGGGTTACAAAAGCACCTAAGATCCCGTTGTCAGTACATGACGGAAATGAGTTCAAATCCAGCCTGTCTGACTTGTTCTTAATCACTAAGGTATGAAATTAAGCATGTTGCCCTTTGCCTGATTCTCCTTCTGAGGCCTGAATATTTCACTTAGCTGAGTGCCGAAGAGAGAAAATTCTCTCTCCTTGACCCAACTTGGCATCAATATCCAACTCCCCTTCTCAAAACGGGTTGCTTCAACGAGCAGCAATGAATGCCGGGTCGTGGACCAGTCACCTTGATGACTAAGAGTCAGACACTAGGGAAAGAAAATGCTCTGTGACAAACCTACCCTTGTACAGAAACAAGACAGAAATGGGGGGACAGGGCAGAAGATAATGGAATAAGGCATAGGAAAAATAGCACCTGGCATCGTGACAGTAATAGTAATAATAGTATTAGTAGTAGTAATAGTAATAATAATAGACTTTACTATGCTCTAGGCATTGTATTAAGTGCTTGGTGTAAGTGACTTCATTTTAACATTGAAAACAAGTCTATGAGGATGAAATATTATTAACATCATTTTATAGGCAGGAGTATTGAGGTTCAGGTAATCAGGTAAATTGCCCAAGCTCATATGGTTAGCAAGTGGAAAGCAGAGATTTGAACCAGCACCTACACTCCTAACCATTATGCTATAACCATTATGCTGAAGACATAAGAATTCCAATGGTCTTTCCCCATAACCCACTCCTGCACTCCAGACTTAAATAATCCAAGATCAAGAGAGAGCAAGCTTGGAGTTGCCACTCTTCAGTGAGTGTCAATCATTTCAAAACAGTGTATTTGCTAACAAGATGCAGTTCCTGTGATAATCTTCTCAACCAGCTATCAAGAAACAGGAAGCAAAGATTCAAGTAACAGGATGTTCCTACTTACGAGGAAGGTGGGACAGCATAGTTGACACTGGGCTTAACTGTTCTGGAAAACGTGGTCCCAGTAGGCATACACGCTGGTACATTTTCCCCACCTACCAAATACAAAAGAAGTATTTCATTTCCATGTTGCTCTTCAAAGTTCCACCTCATTCGTGCCTGTCATTCATCCTCTGGCCTCTTCCTGTCTCCATTTCGGTACAGAAAGGTGCTGAGTCTCTGCTCTCGGATACAAAAAGGGTGTGTTAGGAGAGGGAGCCATGGTACCTCGATGTCTTTTTCTTTCATCTTAATTCTATTATGCCAACTCCACTGAACTTAATTAGAGTGAATACAGAATTACACAATTACCCTCTGTTCTATTCTTCAGATGTTATATTTTGATAAAATTTACGACATGCTGCTCTCCCCTTGAACATCAGATGAACACTAGAAATGGATGTGTGTTGACATAAAATCTGTTATAATTACAATTAAAGTATAGCTTACATAATGTTAGTGTTAACATAAAATTATAGATGTGTAGAGACAACGTGGTCATGCATTTTTTAGTGTAAGTACATGCTTAGACCAATATCTGTTAGCGGAATGAAGATGGAAGAGAATTTTGGTTAAGCCACAAAGGCTGTTTAAGGACTTGCAGATAGCTAAGGGGAACTCAAAGACCAGTAAGATAATATTTCCCCTGCCATGTTTGCAATTGCAAAGTGAAGGGAAGATGTGAAAGTAAGTACCCCTATGGAAATTACAAGACAAGTACATTTTTTTCCTTGAGTACCTGGGTAAATGCTTAAATTCTAATGTATATCAGTGATGCAAATTTTCAACTGAGTTTGATAAATCATAAAATAATAATTATACATATATGTATATAAAACTGCATGGAACTAGGCAGTTCTGAATTACTTCTAATTAAAGAGGTACCCTATGACAACTAACTTAAACCTTACAAAATATGGTTCCAAGTACCCTATCAGAGTGAAAAGCAGGAGACTGAAAGGTTTATTGTAAATGTTTGTAGTCATGGTGTCTTAACTAAAACTACTGTGTCACAAATACTATTAAAATAATTGTGACATTTTATTCACTTTTACTGCAAACAACAAAAGAAACTATAGGTATTTTTTCATTTCAGGTAATTATTTTAGCTAACAGTTATTAAATGTTTTGAGAAGACAGAGTGCTAATTGAATTACTTCATTTTATCTTTAAAATAGCGCTTCCATGTAATTATTCTTAATATCTCCATGGTATTAAAGTGTATCTCTAGTTTAGACCTTTCTTCAGAACTGCAGACTTGTGTATCCAACTGTGTACTCAGCATCTCTACTTGGATGTCACGAAAACATCTCAAATCTTATACCTCCAAAACTGGTCTTTAATCCCCCAAACATGCTCTACCCCAAACTTTTTCCATCTTAGGTGACAGTAACCACACCTTTCCAGTTCCCCAGGCCCTAAATCTCGAATTCACCCTTGACCCCCTCTTCCTTTCCATTCTTGCATTCAATCTACCACGAAATGCTGTCACAACCTTCCCAATGTGCCACTTCTGAGAATTACCAGCCACTAGCAGCCTGGTGCAGGCCAACAACATAGACCTCGAGGATCCTGTAGTCGCCTCCCGAGATTCTCCCTGACTCCACTCTCTCCCCACATCCTCAAGACCACAGATAGAGCTATGCTTTTCAAACAAGAGACAGTTCATGCCACACCTCGGCTAAAATCCTGTCCCTGGCTGCCTACGTTTAGAGTAAAAGACACAATGCATGTGATGGCCTCCCAGGACTTACCCAATCCATCCCGTCACATATCCGACCTCCAGCCCTCCTGCTGTCTCTTCCTCCCCACTGACTAAGTCAGCCAGGGTGGCCTCCTTGATATTCCTCCAAGCTGCCTGGCATATTTCTGCCTTAGAGTGTTGGGACTGGTTATTCTTGCTCCCAGGGAGTGGTCTCCCCATCATACATTCTGACAACTCCCTCACTTCAAGTCTTTGCTCAAATGTCAACTTATAAAATCCACCCTGACTACCCTATTTAAAATCAGAACCTACCTGTACACGCCTCCAGCACCCCCAACCCAAGCCTCTTCAGTGAGCTTCACATCCTTTTCCTTATCCCGTAGCGCCCATCAACCTGTGACAAAGCATAGAATTTATTTATAACATCCGTTTCCACACGAGAGTGTAAGGAGGGAGAAAGCATGCAAGAAGAAGCACGCAGGCAAAGGCTCTTGTCTAATTTATTCATTGATACGTCCAAGCATAGAGAACAGGAAGATGCTTGATAAATAGTCCTGAAAAAGATACAGATGAGGAAACTAGTAGTAAAGCTCAGAAAGTTTAAGTAACTTCCTCAAGGTTTTAGAGCTAGAAGAGGGTCACAGTAGAATTCACACTTGGGGATGTCTAACTTCAAATCTCTTAGCCTCTCTGCTATCTTTTTTTTTTTTTTTCTTCGCGGTACGCGGGCCTCTCACTGTTGCAGCCTCTCCCGTTGCGGAGCACAGGCTCCGGAGGCCCAGGCTCAGCAGCCATGGCTCACGGGCCCAGCCGCTCTGCGGCATGTGGGATCTTCCCGAACCGGGGCACGAACCCGTGTCCCCTGCATCGGCAGGCGGACTCTCAACCACTGCGCCACCAGGGAAGCCCCCCTCTGCTATCTTAAGTCCATGCAATTCAGGATTTGTTTTAATCAGTGCCATGGAAATTCTCACTCCACTGAATAGGATCACTAAAGTGTTCTCTGTCTAGATCTATATATATATTTTCCATTTAAACAAAGGAAACAGAAGAGGGGAATTCATCATGGGTTATTGCGGTAATTTTACAGCAATTTTAGCAATAATGACATTTAAGTAATAGTGATATTTAGTGATAGCATAATAATAATAAAATAATAGCTCTTAAATGTATTGAAGACGAATCGCATGCTAAACTCGGTGCTAAAATATTTCCATGTACATTTTGTGCAAAATCCTTATGAATATTCTATCAGATGAGCTTGATGTGTAACTCCACCAGGCATACTTCTCTTATTCCGCTTTCAAAGATAAGGAAATTGATGAGAAGTGTGGTAACCGTTTGATCAAGATGAGACTGGTAATAAGTTGTGAGTATGAATTTAAATTCAGGTCTAACTCCAGAATTTGATTCTCAATCCATACATGAAAATTCTGATAATTCCTTTGATAAGAGTATGTTTTCTCCTGGAAAACATCCCCCATTATGTCTGCCTGTGCTCATACCTTCAGAACACAGTCAAGTTTAAAACATGATAAAAATGTTTAAATAGTGTGCTTTAATAAATGGAAATATCTTCATCTCAACAATAACACAAAAAGGCAGGCTGAGCCCTTTGAAGTGGCTCTCTTCCATCCAGAACAAGAGAAGGAATCAACAGCTGCAGAGTAAAGAAAGCATGAAACCCAGAGATGGAGGATTCTGTAAATGACCAATTACAAGACTATTAAGCCGCACTTTCATAGCAAGAGGCAAAATATTCCATTAAACTGAAAATTCTTCTACCCCTCACTCCAAGGCCCACACAAACATTAATGTTGCATTTATTAGGATGTATTTCCTGTGCTCTATCAACTTGACTTTCAGCAACTGTATTAATACAGTCCTTTCGCTTTGCACATACATCTGAATGATGGATTCCATTACTGGAGTTTTGTAGAAAGAGTGGAGGGAATGAAGTAAAGTTTGGGAAGAGCCATCATAATCCATAATGATGGGCACTGAATCAGGACAAGAAGAAACCTCTCTTCTCACTTATTTGAATGAAAATTCTACTATATATTTATTGCCTCTGTACAGGGCCATGTGTTGAATAATGGAAAACAAGCATCTTTCATTTGGAGGTAGGATTTGTGTGCTCAAGTTTCGATGGGCCTGCAGAATTAATCTTGTTTTAGAAATGAAATAAAATGTAATTTCTTACTGTAAGTAGATGTGGTTAAGCAACTGGCAACTTTGATGTCTTTAAATCACTGCAGTTTCGGGGTAGGCAAATCTATAATTATTTCAAGCCCTTCTTTATTGGTGCAACAATTGAGCAGTGTACATAGTGGTCAACAACCTGGGCATTGTCAGACGACTCTAAGTTTGAATCTAGACTTTGCCACTCACCAGCTATGTGACTTTCAGCTATGAGAATCACTTTCTTCAGCTTTACACTGTGGATTATTATATGCCCTTTGCAGAACTACTGTAAGAACTAAATGTATATGGGCACAGTGGCTCATAGTAAGGGCTCAAATTAGTATTGTGGTCACTACTAGTAGTATTGAAAAGAAATTAGAACTTCTATTCTCATAAAGTGGGATATGTGTCCCTTTATCATTGTAATTTCATATCATTTTACTTTTGACCTTATAATTTAATAGCTTGATCCAAGAAACATTTAGCAGTAAATATAATTGAAAGAAGGTTACTTGTCAAACATGAAATACTGTAGTATCAAGTGTGCTGGCACAATACTCTTCTCAGATAATTAACCTGTAAAAATATGTTATTGTCTTCTTTTTAATTAAGCACATTGAACATATATATTTACTGTGCCAATTGGCGAAAGGTCCATTAATTAATCAGTCTGACTATATGTTGCATAAATGTCTTCTAAACATAATCATATATGTATTTTATTTGTTGGGAAAATGTGTTTCAGATTGTTCTTTTCTGCCTATTTAAAGTAAAAGAGGGTGAGAAGTAGAGTTAGGCTTAATGTACTTTGTACTCCATTATGCCATGAAAATGCTTCTGTGCCCTGGAGACAACAACAAAAGATTTGCTTGAATGACAAGAATCAAGTATGTTCTAAAGCTTCCAGGTAGGAGGCGTATAGGTTGCAGTTTATATCAGAAGTCTTTGCTCTCTCTCTCAACTGCGTCTAGATGGGAAAGATGTGGTCACAAATGCTTCAAGGTGATACAGTAAATGTTGGAAAGAGGGGGGTAGGAGGCAGAGTTTTGAATATCTCAAACCTGAGCTAGAAGGATTTTATTTAAAGAAAATAGCGGATATGATTTTTCACTTACGGAATGCCAGTCAGCAAACCTGACATTAATGTAGGAAATTAGCTCTTTTAGCTATGATGCTTTCAAATGCACATGGCTGAAAACAAATTCAAAATAGTCAAAGGAAATTTAAAAACAAAAACCAAACAACAACAACCAACTCAACAAACAAGTACTAGAAATTCAGGGATGCAGCCATATTCAGATACAGTTGGATCTGGACGTTCCAGAGTATCAGCAGGGTTCCAGCTCTCTCTCCATCCCTCAGCGCTGCTTACCTCTGCAAGACTTTATTTTACAGAAAGTCTCTCCTTGTGCTGGATGGTCACTGGGAGTCCCAGAGTCATATCTCCCCAGCTTAGAAATTCCAGAGAGAAAAGACAATTCTTCCATTTTGCTCTGAGAGAAAAGTCCTGGGGAGCAGTCTGATAGACTTAGCCGAGGTCAGACGCCTACCCATGAGCCAATCACCTGCTTTACTGGAGTTCAGTCCCTGGGCGACTCATCCCCGGTGCCCCTGAGGAGGCAGGATGGCATTATCTGGCAGTTCTCCAAGAAAAGCCTGCTGTTTTTTTGTAAGATGAAAGGGGAGAGGACATGGAAAATGAAACCTGTATCTGCTTCTGTAAAATCCACAGAATCTTACTCCCTGTCCTGTGTCGATGACCATGCAGTAAGCTGACCCAGGAGGTCATTTTTCCCACAACAGTCTTTATATATATGACTAAGGAACACACTGGTAAAAGAATATGAGAGAAAGGCTGAGTATGACAAGTCAGCTAGACTGATATTAACTAAAAAAGCTGTGTGAAAATATCCTTAAAAAGTTGCCCCCAACTCACTCAAAGTCCAAAGTTGGAGCTGGAAATACAATGTCATGGAGTTTGGATAAGAACAGGTTTTCTCCAAGCTGAACTATGACACAGAGATTAGCGACTTCGAGAAACTATACTTTTCCAAAGAAAAAACATCACATGAGAAAAATGAGGCCTAGAAAAATTAAATGACTTAAGGTAACATAGCTAATTAATGGCAGGACTGAGACTAGAGTATATACTTTGTGTAACTGGCTATGGTTTTTTTGTTTGTTTGTTTGTTTTGTTATCAGTTCAAAACGAGACAAACTTAAAGAAAGGAAACACAACCAAAACTCAGTGGTTGGAAAAGAGATGGATGTGAACGCCCACTTGTTTCTTACGTATAAAGTTACCCCTCGCAGTGTTTTGGAGGAGAAAACGCTGGCTCCTCCCAACGTTGGTTATATACACAAAGATTCCAAAGACAAGACAAGTGCTTTGCAAACAAAGTAACTAGAACCAGCTCAGGCTTCCCCGCGCCGGGTCCTACGTTCCACGGTCAGAACCACCAACTGTATCCCCCCGGGGAACAAGGCGATTCAGAAAAGCTGGCGTCTTCAGAGAAGGGAGAACACTTAGCCGGGAAGAGAGGAGAAAACTTGCTCAGCTTCTTGCTGGGGTCTGAAACGATCCCAACAGAGTCCTTAAACCCCTCAGGTTTCCCCAATCAAGCACCCTCGCCTCCAACCTGGGCCACCCCAGATCTGACTATCAGACGACAGAAGTCTGCGGACGCACGAAAAGCTGACCACCCCACGAGAGGAACCTACGCGCGGCCGCGCCCACTCACCCGCCGCTCCCCGGGAGACGGGAGACGAGCCCGGGGTCCAAGTCCTGGGCGTGGCTGACTCACCCCTCTCCGGGCCCAGCTCCAGCTCACCTCGGCGCGGCCCGCCTGGGCGCCGCCATCTTGACCACGAAGGGGGCCTCGCGCCGGAGGCCCCTGAGAGGGCGCCCTGAGCGGAGCCGGAGCGCCGGGGAGCCCCAGGTCGGCGCCCTACGTCCCCCGCGCGCTCGCGCAGTGTCCACGCGCGACGAGAGTCCCTCACGCAGCCCCCGACCCAGGCTTCCGCGGACCCGACGCCCCGCGCAGCCCGCACCGCGGCTCAGGCGGCGCCGAGGGCGGCCCGGGCGGAAGAGCGGGCGGGGGGCACGCGCTCGGTAACCTGGCAACGCGGAGCAACCTGGCGTCTCTGGCGAACCCCAGCCTTCCACCGCGAGGAAGCACGGACCCCTGCACCCGCCGTCCAGCCGCCCTCGCCGCCGCTCGGTCGCTTCGCCCGCTGCTGCCCGCTGGCTATGGTCTTTTCAATCCATGATACAACGTCTATATGTAACGAATCTGTTAAACCCTAAATGTTTATGATATTCAAGTAATCCAGTATCTGAATTATTCCTGAAGATAAAACATCCAAAGACTTCTTAATTGTATGGGTATACATACATAAAATACACGTGGAGGTAACTTCAAATATAGTATGTGCCTGTCTCTATTCCTTCCCCCTCCGCTCTTTAAAAAATGCCCCTTTAAAAATTGCCCACTCACCATCTGTTAGGTAAATTTGCTGAAACACAGTAAATGTGGAGACAGAAATTGTTATAGAGACTATTCCAAATGGCACTGACACCTGTATTTATGAAATGTTTAAAAGGGTAAGTTAGAGTTGTTTTTTTAAAAAAAAAAAATCCCACTATAGTAACACCACATCATCCTAGGTGCCCAGTTCTATCCAATTACATAAGATGGAGAGAGAGAGAGAGAGGAGGAAGAGAAAGAAGAAAGGAAGAAAACCAAGTACTTATGTATAAAATGTTGCTGCCAAATTTGAGATTATACTCAAGCATCAATGAACAGAAGGAAAACACTTACAAATTTACGAATGTATTTCATTTATGGTATGAGGGACACAGGTTTAGATTTGCAACACGCTCCCACAAGGGTCAAATTGACCACTTTTTTCTATCTAGTTGCTCTTGAGAGAACAAAGCAATTGAAACAGATGCCATTCAGTTCCAAGTCTATAGCTTAGACCATGTCACTGCACATGAAATATTGTTCATTCAGAGTCAGCACACAGCAAGAGTAATTTATACTCTCAGAGTGTTTGCTCTCAAGTCAATAGCAGAGAAGCCTTGAATAAAAACGTTCCCATTACTTTCCATTGTAATAGATCTTACTTATAGCCCATGAAACAGTGGTCAGGGGAGATTTATTCTTTGGCCACCATATTATATAATCTCTCCACTTTAAGCCATCCCCCACTCGGCGATTATTTTTTAAATATGTTACTCGTAGTCAATATTAATTTACATTTAATCTTTCTTAGCATTAGGAGAGTATTATTTTGTACAGGCTCCGAAACAAATCTCCCGAAATTCCTCCCTGATGCTCCCTTCAGGCTGAAAATGCATTGCAGGGTGGCTGCAGTGACTTAATTCTAGTTGGCAGAGCCCTGGCCTCACACTAATTTCATTAGCCTCAAACTCCTGGATTTGAAAGATCCACTGAATATGATTCCTGTCCTCTGACATGTCACTTACTAAGCAGTTCAGTGTGCATACAGAGGAGAGAGAAAGGACTTGCTCAGCTCTGGCCCACCGGCAGGCAGATGAGAATTCCCAGTCAGAGACACTGTTTACATCTGAGTGGTCATTCTTGCCCGGGTCCTCATTTTCAGGAAGGAAGTTCAGTCCAGGCTTTGCTGGCAGCTGCAGCATTTGTTACATCCATTGCTAGCTCCTTGTTCCTTCCTGCCCCCCAGTGCTTAGCATCCCCCATTTCAGTCACTAAGTCTTCCTTCCCCCAGCCTAGAAGCTTACCTCACCATAAATTTTTATCTCAAATGATAGGTTTGACACATTCCCCACAGCAACCCACAGGGACTGGGGAAAAGAAAACTCAAATCTCTGGAGAGCTAAGAATTCAACCATTTAGAGGAGTTTCTTTTATACAGGACAGTCTTCATTGAGCTGAACCCTGCAATCCCAGAGAAGATTCACCTACCCGTTCTTTTCCTCTTTCCCTAAAGTGACTGTGTCTTTGAACAAGGGGTCTGTGTTCCACTATTCTCTCTATTCATTTTGCAGGTTTACAGAGGCTGGGAAACTGGGGACTGGACTTACATGCCAGGAGCTTCTAAGATCACACGCAAAAATAAGGCTACTGGAAGAGACTGTTGGAATCTATCTCTGTATATTTGAACATGGGCAGTGGTTAACCAGGATGCTCACACCAAGCTTATATCCAGCTTGCAGCACAAGCCACAAGTTGGTGCATCCCTCCTACTACCAGCCTCTTCTCAATAAATGCAGGTGAAAACTGGGGGCTCTTTTCCCTCAGCTGTTCAATCCAACATGAATAGCTGCAATTTGCAAATTAGAGGAAAATGACAGTGTTTTCTCTGAATGGTTTTGGTCCCAACGCACACTGCTAATGCTGGCATTCCGTTCCTTTCCTTCCCAGCCCAGGGAACGGGGGAACTAAGCATAAGGCAAGCGTTCTCTTTTCTTGCAAGTGCCTCAGATCCACACACCAGAGAAGGAATCAGCTCCCCCTGGAATCTTTTTCAGCAAACACAATCCTTCACCTAGTCTGCAAGCTCTCTCTTGACTTTAAGATTTCACTCTTTTTCCGACAGGCAGGCCCATCTGCAAGCTCCCAAGCTCCAAGTGAAGGCACCAAAATAATTTTTAAAATGTCAAACAGCAAATGTGCCTTCAACCCCCAGAGCTCCAGTAAAAATACTGTGAGTTGCCCCTGTGGTTCTCAGGTGACCTCTGGCCTCATCCTCCCTGCAGCGCTGCCTCCTCAGGTTCTCTAGTTTAAGCTCAGAGGTAAAGGAAGTGCTTCTGGGTTTTGCTTCCAACAACCCAGGCTCTTCCTGAAAGCATTACCTCAAAGTGAAGGCTGCCCAGAAGCACTTTTGGCCTTGCAAACATCTAGAGGTGGCATACTCAACAGGTGCTAGGGATGCTCAGAGGCTCAGAGGGGCCATACCAGGCTGCAGCTTTAGACAGGCACCCCTCCTTCTGGCACAAACACAAACTTCATACCCCTGGGTGCTGATGTAGTGACAGCTTGAATCTCACAAGGAGTCCCCTCCAGAAACCCAACATGCTTCAGGAAAGGCACTAGAGAGGGAGCCGACTTTTTAGCTACGGGGAGCATAAGGGTCAGCCAGAACATCTGGAGAAGGGACTAACTGAGCTTGGGTCCTACCAGGCAGGGAGAGAGCTGTGCATTAGGAAAGGATCACTTCAAGACAGAGATGAACAAAAAACTTGGAGATAGGGGTAGAGAAGGAAAAGAGAGGCAGAAATTGAAAGGGAGAACATAAAAACAGAGAGACAAAAAAAAAAAAAAGCAGGGAGAAAGAGACACAAGGAGAGAGACACACAGGAAGAAAGACAGAGAAACAAGAGAACCCATAGTCACGCAGACCCTGAAACTCAATTTCTTCATCCAGAAGCCATCCATCTATACCCAGGGCGGCACAGGAGCCTTGGGGCCGAGGCTGCGGGAGCAGGCGGTGAGAGAGCACTGCAGCACCGCCCACCGCTCAGCGGGCCCGATCCGCCGTCCTCGCATCTTCCGCCGTCCTCGCATTCTTCCGCCGTTGCCCGCCTGCACCCGGAGCTAGAGGACCGCCCGGCCTTGCTCAGCGCACCCTACTGCCTCCCTCCAGGCGCCTTCTTGTCTGGCTCTGAGAATCGTCCTCAAAACCCAGGACTGGGGTTGGGGGCTGCGTTAGAGAGGTCGTGGGAAAGGATGGGCACAGGGTGGGTGCAGACAAAGCGACTGTGTTTCGCAGTTAGCATGAGCTCACCTCCGGGCTCTGAGCTGGCAGGAGTAGAAAGCTGATCGCCCGGCTCCTGCCAGTGGCCGGATCGCAAAGGCAGTTTAGACGGTGCAAACAACTGCCCAGAGCAAATCACCTGGGGGCACGTCTGCGGGTGGCTTCTCCCCGCTTGAGGACAGTCCCCACGCCTTCCGCCCCATGCCCTCGCAGAGACAGGTTACAGGTCGGGAAATCCAACCCGAGCGAAATGGGCAATTCACGTCCAAATGTAGGTGAAGACCTAGCCTTCGGTTTAAGAACTGCCTCCCTAAGCTCTTCTCGAAATTTTCCAAGGCAGCTGCAGCTTGTCGGGCGGCTTGGGGCAGGGAAGCTGGGGAGTTGAGAAATGCCTAGTTTCTAGGCGTCTTCTCATCTTTCATATTCCTTGCGCCTAAGTGGCTCTCACAGGAGCCCGGCACTTTTACAAGCCTGTTTTGGAACCATATTTCACTCGAATGCAAACCCATTTAAATCATCGCCTTGTTTTTCGGAGACTGTTTCTTGTCAATGGGGCCATAAATCCAGAATGTCAAGCCGGATGGAGTGGAGCGCGGACAGGGGAGAGATGGAAGGGAAATGAATCAAGCAGGGAAAGTACCTCCTCGGGTGAGGTGGGAGGGATTCGGCAGGATCTCCAGGGTGGAAATGAGCGAAGGCTGACCAGACCCCGCACCCCTGGAGTCCAAGCCAGCCTTCAGGATAAAGAGCGCGGGGAGCTACGGCGCGCTCTGCCCCGGAGGGAGCGCCCCCCTACCTGGAAAAGCCTCAGGATGTTGGCTACCATGATGGAGACCGAACTCCCCGAAGCCCCAATCACTCCAACTCCTTTCTCGGGCTTGACGAAAACCGGAGGCTCGCCGTTGGTGCAGCGCACTTCGGAGGTGTCCTTCTGGATGAGCGCCTGGACGAAAGTGAGCGACTGTTCGAGCGCATAAGTGTCCCTGGAACAAGTGTCCAGGATCCGCGCTCCCAGCCTCACGTTGGGCAGCAGGTTGGGATCGCTGTTGATCTGGTCCAGGGCGTAGAGCATCGCTTCCAGCCTGTGGATCCCGTTCTCCCTCTTGATGTCGCCGCAGGGCACTCCGCTGGGACCCTTCGCGTGCACCGGGAACAGCCCCCCGAGGGTGACGTCCCCTTCGATCCGAATGGAGTACGGGGCGTACATCTCCTGGCCGCGCGCCGCCGCCGCCAGCGCGCACAGAAGCACCTCCAGCACGCAGCAGGGAAACTTCATCAAAGTCAGGGCGCGGAGCAGCTTCCCCAGCTGGACCATGCTGCTCCCGCGGCTGCGGTGGTGGCGGCGGCACTCGAGGGGTCGGTGGCGGGCTCGCCGGAGTCCTGGCCCCTTGGGGTGAGCTCCTCCGGGGAAGCCCAGGGTCTCCTGCGGGCGAGGAGGGTAGGGGCGCCCGGGAAAGGGCAGCCGGCGAGGGTGGGGGGTCCCGCGGCGCCTGCCATCTTGGGGCGCCGTGCGCTCTTGGGTTCCCCGGCCAGCGCGCCGCGCTCGAGCTCGCGCTCGGTGGCTTGCAGCTCGAGCTCTCCAACAGCCCAGCACTGGGGAGAGAGCGAGCATGGCTATCGCTTTAAATGCGCGTTCGGCTCCCTCTCCTCCTCCGCCCACTCCCTCCCACCCTCGCTCGCTCTCAGGCTCTCCCCACCCTTCCCAGCGCCCACCCTCCCCACGGTTTTGCATCATCACGCAGGGAGGGGCTGAGTGCTGAGGTAAGGGGGGAGGGAATAGGTGGGCGGCTGTGGAGGAGGGGAGTACCTCCGATTGGGAGTTTCGAGGTCCCCAGGGAATCTAGGAATTGCAGGTCGCAGGCGAAGGCTGAGCTCCTGCTTCGGTCTCACTGTAGAAGCCGCTCGCTCGCCCGCCTGCACCCACACGCGCATTCTAGGCACAGGGTGGCATCAGCCCCGGACAGGGCGGTTCTAGCTGGGGCTGACTGCTTCCAACCCTGAGGTCCGGAGCCGGGACTGTCAGCGCCGGGAGAATGCGAGCTAGTCGAAGGTGATGCCGCCAAGCATGAAGGGTAGTAGGGAGACCCCAGTCTGTACTGCTAATTCGTCTGTGCCAGTTTTTCCTAAGAAAAACACACATACACACAGGAGCCTGATTTATGACCTAAAGAACCTTTACGCAGAGACTTCTCCGGGGCCAGGCACTGGGCTAGCCTGTAGGGAAAGACGCCAACAAGAAATGCTGGGAATGGAAATGCATCTTTGGTCTTCAGGGGTTACTGTGGCCGGAGCCGGATGAAGTAACCCTGGTCTCCAGTAAATCTGTGGCGGATTCGCTTCTTTTCTTCCTTTCATCGCAAGAGATGGAACAACTGAGAACTCTGCAGAGCGCACTTTCTTCTCTGGCGCTGACAGGTGTAAGGCTCCCTCCTACCCATTTCCAGAGATGCTTTTGGGCTGATGTCAGGTTTCCTCGGGCAGGAAATAGCAAGAAAGAGGTGGCAGTAGGAGGAGCAGACAGAAATCTCCCCATCGATCCAGTGATCCATTCTTCTTTTTTTTTTTTCTGGCTGAAGATTTGGGGGGTTTGGGAGTGGAACCAGGATGCCAGAGCAGGTTGTAGTGCAGTTAGGAAGCTGTTTTTCAAAGGTGTCCCCTCCTGCAGGTCCAGCCCAAACTTGGCCCATTAAAGCAACAAGTGGCCCTAGTTCCTACACAAGGAAGGGCAATGTATCTGCCCTTGGTGCCCACGTGTACTGCTTATGGTGGTCTCTACTCTTGCTGAGCCTTTCTGTTGGAGGGCAGCGAAACTGTCTTATACAGAATTGAGGGCGCAGAGAAAACCAAAACAAGACTATACTTTCTGTTGTAATGTTAGTGTACTAAAGAAAAATGTCCTTGCACATAAACAACACAACACACACACACACACCTAAAAAGTTAGAAGTTGGTTGTCTCTTCCACCAACCACCTGTCTGACCTTGGCACTTCTGTTCCTGTGCCTGAGTTTTACTTTGCCCATCTGTAAAATGATGAAATTGAATTGAATGTTTTACAGGTTAACTTTTAACTTTCAAATCCTCTGTTGAAATAGGTCATGCACCTTGGGCCATGGTGTTCTTTTTAGACCAATATCCTTTGTTGCTTTATGTGTAGGGCACCCGTTTTTTGATACCCAAAAAACACTCCAAACATTTCCTGGTACAGAGGATTTTATTTTTTTTCTTCTTGACCACCCATTTATCTTCCTTCTAGGGAGAGTCCAGTCCATCATTTTCTTTTCAGACATGCCCCTCCTCCAGGTTTCAATACTTAAGGTTTGAGGAGGAAAAAAACCTTCTGGCTACAGTGTTCAAGGAAGGGAATAGAGGCTAACAAGAGTTATGCAGGGCTAATCCCTGGACTTCTGCTGGAGTAACGAGGTTGATGACATAGGGTTACCACTGTCCAATAGACAATCCGTGCCGGAGTTAAAAGAAAAAGGATCCTCCTTCCTCTAAATGCTTTATGTATATCTTTTGGACAACGTTACACTATTTGATTTTGTAAAAACATACCATTTTACTGCCATCTTCAAGAAAAGTGATGTAAAAACTATGCGAAGCTACCCCTGTATACAATGTGATCATCAATCCCTCATAGATGTGATGCCCTGCTATATAAGTGCACACCTTGTGCAACCTTATGCTGTGATGCGGCCGCCCCTTCCAGCCAGCCCTGGAGCTGCGAGGGTATAAGCCTGCAGCTGTGCCAGAAGCTCCCACATAAACAGGGAAATATTTGAATCCCATAATGAGAACTACCAGAGAGGAGAAAAGGCAGAGAGAAGAAGGGGTGGGGAAGAGAGAAAGGGACCTGGTTAGAACATGTGAACTCCTGGATCCACATGTGCCTGAAAGATTGCCTCTTTTTTTCAACTATATAGTATTTTATTTCTGTTGTTTGAAGTCAAAATATCCTCTTGTAACTCACCTATTCTGCTATTCAATACATTGGATCAAAAAGGCTGGAACAAGTGAAATAGATATCCTGGTAAGGCAGCATTAGCTAATTTGGAAAGGGGGAAAGAAGCAAAGCAATAGAAAGGCATCCTTGGGAACACAAATACTGTGATCCTAGTATTTAGGCATCAGTACCTGAGGCTATATTTGATAGAGACTGTATCCTTATTTAGTTTTTAATTTAAGGCTATTTAGTAGGCACTTGGTGCCAAAAAATATATTTGAAGAGCTGTGTTACAAGTAATAACACTTGATTTTTCACCTGCCCATGTGAAGATCTATGTTCTCCTCTTCCATTTCCAGGTCACAGCTTGCAATTGCTCAACAAATAGTTCTTGGCTGACTGTTGAATGTTGCCTTATTCTGTGTTCTCTTTTTGCTCTACTCATTCTCCCCAAACGTCTGGCAGCAATCATTATCTTCTTTTTGTTGCAGTCATCTGTGTGCATGTTTTATTTCCCTTGCTAAGCTGGAAGATCCTTGAGGGTAAGGGGCTAGGTATTATTTATCTTTTTACCTCGGACAATGTTCAGAATGGTGTTTTGTACCTAAGAGGCACTCATGTGTTGAATGAATCAGAATTGGTTTGCCATTCCCCACTGCCTTTATCTCACAATAACAGAAACATAAAGTGGGCAGAGCAGAACCGACGGCAAATAAATTGTCCTCTTAGTCACAGAATGCAGTTTCTAAAACTTAAAGAATAATTAGTAGATTTTGAAATAATTTTGTTTTACAAAAATTTCATAAGATTGAAATACTCTAACCTTCAAGCTCTCGATCAACTCTAAAGGAGGGCTTTAATTGGCTCTTCCTGAGTCAAGTGTTTATTCCTGGGCCGATAACTGGGGCCATTATCATAATAGAAAGTGTGATTTGTTACCAGAGAAAGGGGAAAGTGACGCTGGGCTTGCAAGATATTTCTATCTTCAGCCAGAGTGCATAGGATCTGGAACTTAATTGGTGACGCAGTATTTGTTTGAGATTATATGAATGAAAAATCTTTGTGTAAGAGTGATTAATCTAAAACTTGGCCAGTCATTGTCCTAGTGTCATATTAAATTGCAGGTGAATCTAGTTTTAGGCACAAAGATCATAAATATAAAATGTGTTCCCAGGCTTGGTTCTGTGTAGTCAGTAATCTATACTCACCCACTCAATAATAAAAATGAAAGTTAAGGACTCAGTCCTAACTTACATGCTTAGCATTGTATTTTGCTAGCAATCTCAGTTTTATTTTCTTTGTTCTCCCCTGTCCATCATCTTCTGCAGAAAATAATGTCTCCACTTTCAATTCCCTGTCTATTTAAATCCAATTTGTAATTTATAAAGTTGTCCTCCTTAAGGGCTGCTGCTTCTGCCACAGTAATGTACTCTGGCCATTATTATACTCTTCCATCTTTCATGTATGTCTCCATCCATAGGTTTTGTTTTCATAGCTTTTTTTTTTTTGGCGGTACGCGGGCCTCTCACTGTTGTGGCCTCTCCCAATGCGGAGCATAGGCTCCGGACGCGCAGGCTCAGCGGCCATGGCTCACGGGCCCAGCCGCTCCGCGGCATGTGGCATCTTCCCGGACTGGGGCACGAACCCGTGCCCCCTGCATCGGCGGGGGGACTTTCAACCACTGCGCCACGAGGGAAGCCCTATACTTATGATTTTATATTTGCTTATTTACTTTTGTCTCCCCACTCAGCTCAAGAGAGACTATATTCATCTGTGTTAATCACTGCTGTGTTTCCTGAACATGCCTATAAATCATACTGAAGAATGGTGCCTGAAATTTGGTAAGGGATCAATCAATTTTCTTGGCTGGATGAAGAAATGTGTTCATAAATTAACGAACAGATCTTCGAGGCCTCTGACTTGAGGACTAATGGGAAGAGGATGGCAAATGGTTGGGACAGGGTACTGCAAGAAGTAATATTTGGAGTACTCTGATAGCTATCCTAACATAAGATTGTGTTCATTTAAGTAGGTTTAATGAGAGAGCTGGGAACTAGGGACACACAGCATTAAGATTTTTATAATGCATTCTGCAGAGTTCTTTTTAAGTCTGTACAAATATCATTGAAAATATATGCATACATATACACCTCTGTTACTTTAATTAGTGCCTTACGAGAGCCCCTCAAGGAAGGGGTAGTAGCAACTATCAGTATCCTTCCTTTATGATGAGCTTAATTTATTCAAAGTTACATCATAATTTATTTGTAACTGTGAAACTAGACTTAGTTATTGAATAGACCCTCCCTAGGAACGTATGACATTAATAAAACCAACAAAACTTTGTTCAATTTCCAATGATAGACACACTACAGACTCAATTATGGGCCATCCAGTTTAATGAAGGGAAGAAGTGATTGAACAAATATAGAGCAAACAGAATATGAAGTTTTATCCTCCATTAATATTAGTAACGGATAGTGTGGGCTCCAGTGCCTTCAAGATAGCTTGAGACCATCATCTCTGTGTCATGGGCAGGGGGATGTTCAGTCAGGGTGTCTTTCACTGTCACTGAGAAAAATTTCCATAATATATAATGATACCTACTGAAACTGATATGGGACATTTGGGTAATAAGGAATCCATTAGCATATTTTTCCAGAAGCCTTGACTACAAAATGAAGACAGTAGATTTGGACACTTTCAGCCATGAAGAAGTTGTTTGGATATTCATCCTTATGCCTAATGAAATAAGCTTATTTCATCTCTGCAACTTCCCATATACCATTTTCCCACCTCTGTTTTATGTTTGGAAAGACTTTTAGAAATTGAAAGTCAAGTTAAAAAGTGAGTGACAACTTAAATGATATATGGAATATTTTGCTGACTTACAAGAGCATGCAGAATTAAATATGACCCAGTTCAAATGTTTATTTTAACGTGTATGTTGAGGTGGCGTTTTCAAGGTGCCAGAAAATGAGAATTCACCTTCCAGTGTGTGTTACCAGTTCTGTTCATTGCACAGAATCATCTTCATAAAACATAGTGTTTTCTATGTACCTGGTATATATCTCAATTAGTTTGAAGAATTTCTCAGATACCTCTTAATATGTAGTGCTCCAATTCCAATCTTGCCATGTCCTGTACCAGTGACACAGCACACAGGAGTTTTATTTCTCTTTATTTCTCTGGGTTGTTCAGAACCCAATGAAAGAACAATGGAATGGGATCCAAGAGATCAGGGTTCTTGTCCCAGATTTACCATAAAATAATTGTGTCCTCTTGGGAAAATTATAGTCATTCTAGGTCCCTTTTCTTTACTTTGACAGAGCTGCACTAGATGACCCCAAATAATATAGCACTCTTTCGGTAGTCGCTTAGATGTTATTGGTATTCTGAAACAAATGACGACAATGACACATGGAGCTGTGCAACATCTCTGTAACTCTGTTGTCTTAGAGTTGCCTCCATTTTACAGATGATAAGATGACTGTGCATAGAAGTAGATGTTTGGAACCAGCGGTTCCAAAGTAAGTGGAGGTAAACCGCAAATTTCCTTCCTTCCTGAAGCTCACTTAGCCAAAACATAGGCTTCTGAATATTAAGCTGTAAAGCATATTATCAGTACATTTTAAAAGAAGCTATTCTTCTAGGATTTCCAATTAATAGCAGGAGGTTTTGAAATTCTTGAAAGATCATCTGATTTTGTGAGATTTGCAGCTCTATTTTCCTGTCAAGCAAGTTGTATTAGTGCCAGACAGTCATCTGAGCTTCTGGATGCTTCTCTGAACCTCTTGAAGTTTTCTTCTTGCTATCTGAAATTCATGCCAGATAAGCCTTTTTCTAGAGCATATGTACAGACTTGTGTATTTTTATATAGGAAAGCGATGCAGTGAGTCAAGTCGGGGGTTAAGCCCTCATTCTCAGAGTGGTATTGAGCTCCTGGTGAAATATAATCATCATTTCCTCAGAATCGGAAAGCAGTTATCTCAGGTGTATAATCCCATTAACTATTTATACATTTACATATGATACATGTATTTATTGTACCTACGAGGTGTGTTCTCTTTGGGAAGTACAAAGCTCTTTGAGACATAGGTTGTTCATTTTTTTATTTTCCCACAAATACTGTGACCCTTTGAGCAGGAAGGTCTATATTTTACTAACATCTAGAACCAGCAGTTAACAGGGTGTCTAAGATGTAGTCAATAAATATGAAATAGATATATGAACACATTTTTATGTAAGGGCCAGGACATGGACAAATAGAAATTTTTCGTTTTCAGTCACAAAGCAACAACAGACATAAAAATGATACAGACAACAAGTGCTACGGTCATTCAAAGAAGGCATAGAATAGATAGAAGGATCTCCTCTATGGCACAGGGAACTATACTCAATGTTTTGTAATAACATCTGTATGGGGCACCTGCTCCACACCAGGCCCTATGACAGGTGCTTACATACTTTCCCTCTCCCCCATCCTATGGGGAAAGTACCTCTGCTATAGATTTAACATTTGCCTCCCCCAAAATTCATATGTTGAAATCCTAACCCCCAAAGTGATGGTATCAGGAGGTGTGGCATTTGGGAGGTGATAAGGTCATGAGGGTAGAGCCCTCATGAACAAAATTAGTGCCCTCATAAAAGAGACCCCGCAGAGGTCCCTCGACCTTTCTGCCATGGGAGGTTACAGAGAAAACACGCCAACTGTGACCCAGGAAGAGGAGACTCACCGGACTGTGAATCTGCTCGCACCCTGATCTTAGACTTCCAACCTCCAGAACTATGAGAAATAAATTTCTGTTTTTCATAAGCTACCCAGACTCTGGTATTTTGTTATAGCAGTCCAAATGGATTACGATAACCTCTGTCCTTAGGTTTCAGACCCAGAAACTCAACTTTGTAGAGGTTATGAGGACCCTAAAGCCACTCAACCAGGCAGAGGCAGATTTGAAATTTAAGTCTCCAATTCCACATGTAAGTCTATCAGACCCTGCCTCCAGACATGACGTCATGAACAAGAGCTAATGCAACAAAGAGTTTACATGCAGCAAAACAATTAGCAAACAAAGTAAGAATATAGTACACCGACTGTTTTGGTCACCCAATAGCCATTCACCACTCTTCCAGTTGAACAGAAGCCATGCCCCGTGGGCACATTCAGCCCTGCTGTTTTCACTTCCCAGATTTGAGGGGTAGGAAATTATTATCCCTCCTGGCCATCAGCACCCTGACCTCTACCACCCACCGGGCCAGCTTCAAGAACAGCTGGATCCACCTGTTCAAGTGAAACAGGTCTGCTCTCTGTGGTGTTGGCTTCTAGTTCCAGCAGCTCTCCCCACATGATAGCAAAGCTGGCTCCCAGCGGTTGCAAGCATGAATCCTACCAGCCTAGCAGTCCCAACAGATACCTTTTAAGTATTTTTTCCCCAAAGCTCCAGTTAAAAGTCCTAGGCTGATTCTAATTTGATCTGCTCTGGACAAACATTTTCTTTAGAACCTAGAAGGCTGCCAGACAAAATACAGGATGCCCGCCTCGTTAAAGCTGAACTTCAGATAAACAGTAATTGTTTTAGTAGAAGTATGTTGCATGCAATGTTGAAGACACCCTAAAAAGTCGTGGTTTTCACCTAAGGTTCAGCTTTAACTGAGCGCCCCGTGTGGGCTTTGCCGGCTGTGGTGGGCGCCGAGCGGGGTTGGCGGGGTCGGGGGGTGGGGGGGGGGGGTGGGGTGGACTGTGGCCCGAGCCGGTTTGCACACCCAGCCCACAGCATGCAGGGAGAGAGGGGCAGCCTCGTCTCCGCTGCAGGAGCTGAGACGGGGAGAAGGGGAGCGCCCCAAAAAGAAACCAGCTGCCCCTCCCAGGAGAGAGGAGATGGCTGTTCAGCAGCCAGAGACAGCAGAGGAGCCCGAGCACAGAAGCGGCGGCCTCTGAAGACGCGGTGCACATATTTCTGGTGGGCGAGGGGCGCGCGGGCCGGTCCGTGGGAAAGAGGGGAGCCCGCGCCGGCCCCTCCACCTCCCGAGCCTGTGCGTTTCCCTAAAAGAGCAGCAGCTGTGCAAACTGACCGTTCAGAGTTGTGATAAATCGCCTTAGGAAAGCACTTCGATTAAAGTCACATCTAAATAGAACACAAGAAGTCACCCCTGAACAAATCAATTGCGAGAGGGGCAGCTCTGGGCGCGCACCCACCCCGCTGCTGTTTTGCTTTCCCCGCAGGACGAGGGCCGCTCACTGGGTCGCGGGGACAGCGCGCTGTCTCAGCTGGGGAAGAGGCGCTTCCTCGGGACACATGCAAAACCCAAAGTGTGAAAGGAGGCCTTTATTCCATTCCTTTGGGGGATTTCTTAATGACGTAAAGCCCAACTTGGTTTTACATCTGCCCATCGTTTCCATGACAGAACCTTCCTGGGGGGTCCACCAGCAGCGGGGTGGCCAGGCGCCACAGGGCTGTGCTCTCCTTCCCAAGCCAGTTCATCTCCATCTGTAGCATTTTCAGAGAAACTCTCGGATAGGTTTTCTCCAACAGGTTCTTTTTCCTTCAGTTTATAAAGTCATTCTCCTGCACAAAATGAACGGCCTGAAGACATCACTGAGCCTCTTTTTCTCCCAGGGTCAGGGCCAGCACGGCCCCCAGACCACAGGGGCGCAGGACCTCACAATGGGCTTCAGGCCTTCCCCTCCCCTCCCGCCCCTCCCACCCTGCCCTACCCCTCCCCTCCTCCTCTGCAGAAATCACATCCCTTTCTCCAGACTCCCCACTTCAGCTTGAATTCCAGCAGATCTTTACCCTGCCAGTTAGTAATTCATGACTAATTAGGTGATTGCTTTCATTTATGGTAGCAGTTGGGGCGGGGGTCGGGGGTGGGATGAAATGGCTTTGCCCCTATTCTTGTTGGAAAAATAAATCACACCCACTGTCACTTGAGATCTTATTTTGGCCCCCAATCAAGCAAATTAGCAGCGTGGTTCATTTCCCCAGCATTCACTCCTGAACAGACGGCAGTGCCCTGGAACATGGCTTAGAGCTGTGTGGTCAGTGCAATTGTTTGGGGCTGTTTGTGCCGACGATGAGAGGAGATGCCTGTCTCCCAAAAGAAGAGTGGCCCTTGTCTTGCTTAGGCCAACGAGCTGCCCGGAGCGCTGCCCGCCTGGCTTCTGAGGAAGATGTACACCGCCATCTAGTGGATATGGGGGCTCACTGCAGTGTGCTCGCTCTCCCGCCTTTCCTTCTGGCCGGTAAGGACAAGCAATAATGCTTCTTGTAAATTCCTAAAAATAGGGAGGTCTCATTATATCACCAGGAGTGAAATGTTTGCCTCGATGTCTGTAATGAAAGTGCAACCCCATGTTTGCACAACGTCTGTCTTGTCAGTAGCCCTCTTTCATCCCGATGTTTAGGTCCAAGACAGGATTGTCATTGTCTGAGCAATGGGTATCTCTGTGAAGCTGGGTAGTTCTCCCCTGTCCCAAGTAGTGTGGGAGGAGACAGTCAGCACCTTCAGAGGCGCCTTCCTCTCTGCAGCCTCGCCATCACTGCTCATCTCACCCACAGGAAGCCCTATTCCAAAGTGCACAGGGTAGAGGCGTTCGAAAGTTGGCTTGTTCAACCAGGGGCATTGCCACTTCCCAGCGGGAGCCACAAACACACCCACATCCTAAGACTCTTTTCAGTCTTGGTGTTGAGGGGGTTCCCACTCTGTCCCCTGCCTACACACAAGTCAGCGTCTTTTTCCTTTCCACTCATTCTACCTACATGAAGAGCACGTTGATCTCCCCAGTTTTAACACAGGAACCATGATTTTCTTGGGTTTTGTGTACTGGGGGGCGGGGGAGATTGAGAGAGAGAGCAAGTACATCCCAATATGGAAGGGCTTGGGGCCGTGGTTCTCCACCAGGGGCAATTTTGCACACAGGAGACACTTGAAAGTGTCTTGGGACACTTTGGATGGTCACAGCTTACGCGAGGCTAAATGTCCTTCCATCACAGGACAGGCCCACAGCAAAGAAGCATCCAACCCCACCCAGCAGTCGTGCTGAGGCTGAGAAAGCCTGGTTTAGGCTCGCAGACATCGCCCTCCAGCAAGCCGGTGAGAACACTGATTGTCCTCAAATGGGCCACACTGCAGAGGCTGTGGATAGATAATGCATCCTCTCCCAAGTCAGTACTGACCACCGTTTTTCTTCTTTTAGACTCTTCCATTTTAAACATAATTTAGCTGTCTCTTTCTTGTCCCTCTGCTCTGCTGAGAAGAGAAAGGATTGGAAAGGGGGAGGGGAAGGTGACAGAAAAGGAGGATTAGAGGCCTGACCTGTTTCTCCTGCAGAAGCTGGGCACATTCCTCTCTCACACGTGCTTTGTGATCGAGCAGGGTACAATTAAAAGCACAACAATTTGCTTGTTATTCAAGTCAGGCATTAGTCCGGGTAATGGCATGCTTGCTAGAGAGATGGATTTCCTTGTTTGGAGCTAAGCACAGGACTAGCTGAATTCTCCATGGAGAAATCTTGATTTGTTCAGGTCTTTCATGTTTTCTACAGAGAAGGGATTATGTCTTCCTAAAGAGGGGCCTTGCTTAAAAAGCTACAAAAGTATAAGAAAAGGATTTAGGGCAGAGGGGCCTGTGGTTACGTAGCTGAGGGGTACAGGGAATTTCAGACCCAAGGATTATTTAAAGCCATAAAGTTAAAAAAATAATTGGTTTAGGGACTCCCCTGGTGGTGCAGTGGTTAAGAATCCACCTGCCAGTGCAGGGGACATGGGTTCGAGCCCTGGTCCGGGAAGATCCCACATGCCACGGAGCAACTAAGCCCGTGCGCCACAACTACGGAGCCTGCACTCTAGAGCCCGCGAGCTACAACTACTGAGCCCAAGTGCCACAACTACTGAAGCCCACGCGCCTAAAGCCCGTGCCCTGCAACAAGAGGAGCCACCCAATGAGAAGCCCGCGAACCGCAACGAAGAGTAGCCCCTGCTCACCGCAACTAGAGAAAGCCCGCGCGCAGCAACAAAGACCTAAGGCAGGCAAAAATAAAAATAAATAAATTTTTTAAAATTTATTTTAAAAATTAGTTTAGCACTACTGCATCCATGCTGGCGAGTACGCTGTAAAGGCAATTAAGCATGAGCTAAAATTCATTTTACTTTGGCTAATTACTGCATGGATCCAGGAGAGGGAGAGGAAAGAAAACATGCCCCCTCCCTGGCAATCAGGGAGGACGTTGGCTTTGGTTTCTTTGCCTTATCGGCACGCTTATTAGTTGGGGTGCCCAGAATCCAGCCGTCACAAGGGCCTTATTAGTTAAAACACAGGAAAATTGTTCTCTCAAGGCAGAGCAGTGAATGCTCTGCTGTCCCAGTGACCAAGCAGAAGCCACTGTTAGTTTTAACTCCATCGATTATTGTTAGCCAGAGAGGACATGACGTACACAGTCCTGACTTCACCCATGTGCCTGCTGAGCCTGAGTCAGGGGCTCTCAACCCAGAGCAACTCTGCCGCCCTCCCCCCAGCTCCCCGCCCCCGGGACAATTGACAAGTTCAGGAGGCATTTCTGCTGTCACAGCTGGGGAAGGACTGCTGGCGTCCGCTGGGCGGAGGCCAGGGATACTGTAGGAGTATCCCACAATGCCCAGGACAGCCCACAGCAAAGAATTATCGGACACAAAATGTCACCAGTGGCAAAAGTAAGAGGTCCTGGTCTAGACAGAGGCAATTTCCTCTCCTTGAGTAGGTGAAGGTCTTCAGAATCTCCGCTTCCTCAAATACATAATGGACAAGTCATCAGATGACCATATTTCATGCTAACTAACACGCTTTTCTTCCCACTTTTCTACACTGGGTATTCATTCTCCCACTTCAGGAAATCGAGTGACACTAAGAAAAACTTGCCCTGGAAGGATGGTCCGCGGCGGCGAACCGAGACCCAAGTCGGTGCCCGCCTTCTCCTTCCCCGATTCACACACAGGCACCCAAGAGAGAAGACAGCGAGCTTCTCTGCAATCCCCCGGTTCGGAGTTTTGAGAAGTTTTATTCCCTTCTCTGAGATTACCCACTCCTCCCTGCATGAAGCATGTTCAGTGAGTCATTTGTCCTGCAGCTTTACAGGAGTTAAGAGCCCGCAGCAGTGAGATATCCATTTCCTCCCTGGAGAATGAGGACTCCCCCTGAGGGAGGTTAATGCTCAGGACAGGAGCATCCCTGGAGCTGGTGACAGCCAAGGGGCTGTGACTCAGGACTGTCCCAGGCAGGCCATCAACTCTCTGGGAGAGCCTCAAGGATGTACTTAGCCTCCGTTTACAGGAGGTGAGGAGGGCAGAGTGCTGCAGACAGGGAGCGGGGCGGCCACACCCAAACTAAACCCTACCCGGCACCCTGCAAGGGACAGAAAACCTCTCTCCTCAGGTCCCACCAGCCCTGCTCTCCCATTCTGTGCACCCCTTTCAAATGCGTTTTTCTGCTTTGCCCCCTCCCATTCAATCCGTTCTAGGTACAGCAGTCACGGTGATCCTGGTAAGTCCCAAGTCAGATCGTGTTGCTCGGAGCTCAAAACCCTTCAGAGGCTCCCATCTGGATTCGAACAAAAGCAGTCTTCTCCCCCTCTCCCCCTCCCCATTCCTCTCTCTCTCTGTCTCTCTCTCTCTCTGTCTCTCTGTCTCTCTGTCTCTCTCTCTCTCTGACACACACACACACACACACACACACACACACACACACACACACACACCCCGTCCCTCCCCTTCCCTCAAGCCCTTCCAGACACACTGGCACGCTGTCCCTGGCTGTTCCTAACAGCTCCCTCCCCATAGCCTCCTGCACTTACTATTCTCTCTGCCTAGAATGTTCTTTCTCTCCGTATCTACAGGGGCTGCTCTCTCCGGTCTGTCCACATGTCCCCTTCTAATTAGGGTAGCCCTCTTTCCCTTTGATGCTTTATTGTTCCTGTAACCTGCATCACCTGGTAACATGCTAAAAACTTCCATGCTTTCATTTGCGGGTCCTTCCCTACCCCACCTCTCACTCCCAGATTGCAAGGATCTCTGTATAATTTTTTCACAGCTGTCTATCTCGAGGACCAAGTACAGTGCCCGGCTCCAGCAAGCACTCAGATATTCGCTAAAGAAATTAGGAAATGGACCAGGCTACTTAGCTTCAGAAGCTCTTTCATGGAAGTTCCCATCCCCTCCATACCAGTTCTCAGCTAGTTGACTGAAGACTAGCACCCTGACAATGAGACAGCTCTAAACTGTGAACGACAAAAATATTTACTGTGTCTCCGAGGGCCACTTGTGTTTGGTATTTTCTTTTTTTAATAATTTTTTAAATTAATTTTTAAATTTATTTATTTATTTATTTTTGGCTGCGTTGGGTCTTCGTTGCTGTGCGCAGGCTTTCTCTAGTTGCGGCGAGCGGGGGCTACTCCTCGTTGCGGTGTGCGGGCTTCTCAGAGTGGTGGCTTCTCTTGTTGAGGAGCACGGGCTCTAGGTGCATGCACTTCAGTAGTTGTGGCACACGGGCTTCAGTAGCTGTGGCTCGCAGGCTCTAGAGTGCAGGCTCAGTAGTTGTGGTGCACGGGCTTAGTTGTTCCGCGACATGTGGGATCTTCCCGGACCAGGGCTCGAACCCGTGTCCCCTGCATTGGCAGGCGGATTCTTAACCACTGCACCACCAGGGAAGTCCATGTTTTGTTTTTATTTGTAGTGAAATGCACATAAAATTGTATCATCGTATCACTTATGAGTGTAGAGTTTAGAAACGTTCAGGACATTCACGTTGTGCGGCAGCCAATCTCCTCAAATACATAATGGACAAGTCATCAGATGACCATATTTCATGCTAACTAACACGCTTTTCTTCCCACTTTTCTTTTCTTCTGGAAAAACTGGAACTCTCTGCCCTCCAGCAACCGCTACCCCCAGTCCCTGGCACCCACCATTCGACATTCTGTCTGTATGAACTTGGCTACTCAAGGTGCCTCATACAAGTGGAATCGAGAGCATTTGTCTTTCTGTGACTGGTAGGTTAGCATCATGTCCTCAAGATTCATCCATGTTGTAGCCTGTGTCAGAACTTCCTCTTTAAGGCTGAATAATATTCTGTTGTGTATACATCCCGTTTTGCTTATCTATTCATCTGTCAGTGGGCAGTTGGGTTCCTTCCACATTTTAGTTATTGTGAACAATGCTGCTATGAACATAGGTATACAAAGTATCTTGCAAAACCTGCTTTCAGTTATGTTGGGTATACACCCAGAAGTGGAACTGGACCATATGGTAATCCTACTTTTAATTTTGAGGAACCACCATGATATTTTGCACAATGGCTGTACCATTTTACATTCTCACCAGTAGTGCACAGGGTTCCAATTTCTTACATCCTCATTAACCCTTGTTATTTTTTGTCTTCACAGTAGCCACCCTAATGTGTGTAAGCTGGTGTCTCACTGTAGTCTTGACTTGCATTTTCCTAATGATCGCTGATGCTGAGCGTCTTTTGAGGTGTTTATGGGCCATTTATGTATCTTCTTAGCAGAAATGTCTAATCAAGTCCTTTGCCCATTTTTTAGCCAGGTTGTTTGCTTTGTGGTTGAGTTTTAGGAGTTCTCTGTACACTCTAAATATTAATCCCTTATCAGATATGTGATTTCCAAACATCTCCTCTCATTCTGCGATTGCCCTTTTCCTCTGTTGACAGGGTCTGGATGCACAGATTTTTAAACATTTTCATGAAGTCAATTTCTCTATTTTCCTTTTGTTGCCTGTGCCTTCGGTGTCATATTCAAGAAATCATTGCCAAAATCTAATGCCATTAAACTTGGGGGCACTTGTGCTTTATAAAAGGACCTTTTAATGACAAGTTCCCCAGTTTGGGGAGTTCAGAGCCCTGAAACCTAACTATAAGTGTTCCCAATGCAGAAAGTACATAAGAACCAGAGTGCTTAATCAACATTTCTGTTGGCAAGCAAGGTCCCAAGGAGCGTGTGGAAGCACAGCAGAAGTAACATGGAGGACTTTTAGGAATGTTCTCTGCCACCTTAGTTTCCTCCCTCTTTCTCCATATATCCCTCCCATTTTTCCTTCTTTCTTTCCTTTCAGATAACATGTCTGGGGCAGGATATGGTGAAGAAAATGCTTTTACCTCACTCCCCTATAACAACACTGACCACCCCATGAGCCTTGGAGAAGCAATTTGCCTAATTTGGAGAGAAAAACTCCATTCAAGCCCTGCTGGGATGCAAGTTCAAATCTGCGTGACCACAAAACGCACGTTCATGGACCCACTTGCCTCTATTGCTTTTTTAAGCTATAGGAATGCTGGATGAGAAATGTTGTCTGTTATTAACTAGCAAAACACAATCCCCCTTTGAGCCTTCATGTCATTATCTATAAGATGAAAATGGACAAGCACAGCACATTTCCAGTGTTACTTTTGAAGTTTTCAGTGCTATCTTACATGAAAATAACATGAAGACACAGAAGCAAACCTGCCTTATTCCCCCTTATGCCTTGACTTCTTGGCCTCCAGAGAGGCCTCCAAGACCCTCCTTGGACGATCCAGGGTTCAGCCCAGCACTGAGCTAGACGACCACGGGCTCCCCTTCCAGCCCAGTGAGTCTTTGCATGACTGTTTTGGGGTTTTTTTTTCTAGACTCCCATTTCTTAAAAGTTTGAGAGCCAGTCACAGATCTGCATTTCACCCAAGGGCTGGCATGTCACGAGGTCACCAATATTTGTTTTATGTACTGCTAAGAGATTAAGGGGCAGTATAATTTCAGAGAAAAGTTAGGTTCCCTGGAAGTCAGGAACCCCAGCATCCTGCCCTTAAACACTCGAATGACCTTGAGCAATGAAAGGTCTCCAGACCTTCATTTCTCATCTTCAAATGAGAAGACAAATTGGACAACATCACTGTTTCCTAAAGTGTGGTGTGTACACCGCTGTGGAAAGTAAGCAATAGGTAGAAAAAAGTTAGGTGTTTTTATCTTATGTGTATATCTATAAATACTTAAATAGCCTCTCAGCTGTACAGTATCTTAGCTATTATTGCTACAGCAAGGCTGAAGTCGGTGACACACACACAAGCAAGACCCAATGCTAGTACATGCGGTGAAGGTATCGCACCTTCAGGAATTGTCCTTTCCACCCAAACTGTCCAGAGAGATTGACACCGATTAAATGGATCGCTATTGTGGATCCTCATAAACCAAATTCCCGTGAGCTTTGCAGGGAAGACCTCAGCAGTGCATCAAAGCATCCCTTTGATGCAATGTGAATAAGGTTTAAAACAGTTATTAATGTGGCTAGTAACTGACTGCAGTTTGGGAAATCCTACACTTGATTTCTTGGTTTCTTCCACGTCTAGCTGTCTTTGACGTGTGAGGTGCTTAGACGAAAGTCAGTGTGCTCTCTTCAGGTCAGTCTTAATCTATAACCTGTGTTATACATGTGCCTCATTAAGGACAAATTGCTAGTTCCAGATGGGGAATTTGGAGCAGGCTCTTTTTTCTCTAAATGAATGGGGCTCTACTCCAAGAGCACAGACTTCACATATATGGGTATAAACACATACATACACCAAAGTCAAGTCACTTTCTATCCCTCTATTCACTGTTTAGGCCCTGAAGGTATTGTTTACAGCCGGACACTTGGCTTGCAGGGAAGAATCTCATCCACCTGAGATCTTAGGCACAGTGCCTCCAATCCCCTCCTCTCTTTCTGTTAAATTTCTGCAAAGGCAGGAAGTACCAGAGTGATGCAGAGGTTGGCTGGAAGGTTGAGAAGAGGCCCCAAAGATGTAAGGCTTAGGATGACCCTGAAGAAGAGATGGGGTTTGGGCAGTCGGCATGGAAGCTAGAGAAAATTCCAACTGGGCAAGGAAGGAGTGGGCACTATAAATGGGGGACAGGGAAAAGACTGGAACACAGGGTTTGGACTGGGAAGCAAAGAAGATGGTATAAGACAGGTTCGAGGGGTGGGTTAGAGAGAGCCTGATGGCCCACCAAATCTTTTAAGCTCCACTCTGTGCCACTCACATGCTACAAAAGGATTTATTTCAGTGTGAGGTAAGATGTAAGTGCTACTTTAAGAATTTAACTGAACCAAAATGGCCTGGGGACCAGGATGCTAGTCTACTGTTACAGGGGAAAAAAGCCAACATAAAATGGTGCATTAGTCTGTTTGGGCTGCCATAATAGAATACTAGAGACTGGAGGCTTAAACAACAGAAATTTCCTTTCTCGCAGTTCTGGAATTCTGCAGTCTAAAATCAAGATGCCAGCAGAGTTGCTTTCTTCTGAGGCCTCTCTTCCTGGCTTGCAGACAGCTGCCTTCTCACTGAGTCCTCACATGGTCTTACCTGTGTGTGTGCATGGACAGAGAGAGGCCGCTGATGTCTCTATCTTCTTATAAGAACACGAGTCCAGTCTGATTAGGGCTTCACCATTATGACTTTATTTAACCTTAATTACCTCCTTAAAGACCCTATTTCCTCATACAGTCACATTAGAGGTGAGAGCTTTAACTCAGGAATTGGCAGGGGCGGGGCGTTTCTGCCCTATGTGAGAGGGTTGGGAATGACACAGAGCCCATCCCGCTGAAGGCTGTGCCTGTGCTGCCCTCCCCACCTTTTCCAGTGGTAAGATATAGGCAGAGAGGGGAGAGCGTTCTAGAACAGGCTTCATGACTTGCTTCAGTTCAAACCTATTCAAACCCAAGGACAAGCATTCACTCTTGTGGACCAGCACAGCTTACCAGATTTTCAGGGGTTGGGGGAGAGTTTAAAGCCCAAATAAAGTGTTCATTTCTCGTTGGCCGGGGGCACAAGCTGCCCACACAATGTGGGCAGGTAGCTCCCTCAGCATCCAAATTCCCTCTGTGGGGAAATGAAACCCCTGGGGTCATTTGGAGGAAAGGTGCAGTTTCAATACACCCATACAAAGGGAGTAGCGTCATAAGATTTATTACTTTCAAAAATAGATAACTAATGAGAACCTACTGTATAGCACAGGGAACTCTACTCAATGCTCTGTGGTGACCTAAGTGAGAAAGAAATCTAAAAAGGAGGGGTATATGTATACGTGTAACTGATTCACTTTGCTGTACAGCAGAGACTAACACAACATTGTAAAGCAGCTATGCTCCAACAAAAATTAATTTAAAAAATAAAAAAAATGATTTATTACTTATATATCCCAGAAGCAAAGGGACACAGTGAGCCAGGGGAAGGGCAGTCTTCCACCCCAGGTCACAAGCCAGCAGGAGCTAGAGTGGGGTAGCAACCACCTAGTCCTTACAAGGTGATTGGGGCAGAGGCTACTAACTTTTCACAGGCTTAACTCTTAAGTGGTTATTTTTTTTTAAACATCTTTATTGGAGTATAATTGCTTTACAATGGTGTGTTAGTTTCTGCTTAATAACAAAGTGAATCAGTTACACATATACATATGTTCCCATATCTCTTCTCTTTTGCGTCTCCCTCCCACCCTCCCTATCCCACCCCTCTAGATGGTCACAAAGCCCCGAGCTGATCTCCCTGTGCTATGCGGCTGCTTCCCACTAGCTATTTTACGTTTGGTAGTGTATATACGTCCATGCCACTCTCTCACTTTGTCACAGCTTACCCTTCCCCCTCCCCATATCCTCAAGTCCATTCTCTAGTAGGTTTGTGTCTTTATTCCTGTCTTACCCCTACGTTCTTCATGACCTTCTTTTTTTTTTTCCCTTAGATTCCATATATATGTGTTAGCATACGGTATTTGTTTTCTCTTTCTGACTTACTTCACTCTGTATGACAGACTCTAGGTCCATCCACCTCACTACAAATAACTCAATTTCGTTTCTTTTTATGGCTGAGTAATATTCCATTGTATATATGTGCCACATCTTCTTTATCCATTCATTTGTTGATGGACACTTAGGTTGCTTCCATGTCTTGGCTATTGTAAATAGAGCTGCAATGAACATTTTGGTACATGACTCTTTTTGAATTATGGTTTTCTCAGGGTATATGCCCAGTAGTGGGATTGCTGGGTCGTATGGTAGTTCTATCTGTAGTTTTTTAAGGAACCTCCATACTGTTCTCCATAGTGGCTGTATCAATTTACATTAAAAAATTTTATTTAAAACCCGCTTAGCTCTAAATTTTTAAAAAATTTTATTTATTTATGTTTTTTGGCCACACAGTGTGGCATGCAGAACTTCCCTGACCAGGGGTCGAACCCATGCCCGCTGCAGTGGAAGCTCAGAGTCTTAACCACTGGACCACCAGGGAAGCCCACTCAGTGGTTATATTAAAAGGTTCCACCGGGGAAGGCAAAGCAGGAACCTGTGGGGATACCCTAAACCTATCTAAAAGTCCAGACTCTGAACTTTTGGTGTTAGTAGGGTCACCATACTGTAAAATGCCTAGGCAGCCACTCAGAAAAACAAAATTTTTTCCTCAAAGTTGTTTTTCTCATCACACCTTTCTAGTTTTGACCCTCTTGCATTATTATCCTAGCTAGGACAGGAGGTGACATGATGCAGCTGCAGGAAGGGCTTGGGGGAAAAAAGCTCAGTGAGGGCAGCCTGGAGTGGAGTAAGATAGATCCTGGGTGAAATCCCAGCTTCACCACTAGCTGTGTGACCTTGGGCAAGTGACCTCACCTCTCTGAGCTTCCATTAAAAAAAAATTTCCATTATCAAAAATTTTAAACAGAAAAATAGAAAGAGAATGCAATGAACACTTATAAATCCGCCCAGATTCAACAAGTCTAAACTCTGCCATATTTGCTTCAACTAAGCCACTTTAAAGTAAATTACAAACGCTAAGAACCATCGTCCCTAAATACTTTAGCATTTGTGTCCAACAAAAGAGAACATTTTCCCCCATAACCACAAAACTATTACGCCTCAAAAAGACAGTTCCCTGGGACTTCCCTGGTGGTCCGGTGGTAAAGAATCCACCTTCCAATGCAGGGGACTCGGGTTCGATCCCTGGTCAGGGAACGAAGATCCCACATGCTGCAGGGCAACTAAGCCCACGTGCCACAACTACTGAGCTCCCACGCCTCAACTAGAGAGCCCGTGTGCCGCAAACTACAAAGCCCACACACCCTGGAACCCACGCGCCACAACTAGGGAGAGAAAACCCGCACGCCACAGCTAGAGAGAAGCCCGAGCCTGCACGCTGCAACAAAAGATCCCACATTGCCACAACTAAGACCTGACGCAGCCAAGAAAATAAATAAATAAAATAAATAAATATTAAAAAAACAATTCCCTTATATATATATATTATTTAATATTCTGGCCATATTGAAATTTCCCCAATTGTTCCCAAATTATATTTTACAGACGGTCCATTCACACCAAGATCCAATCAGAGACCTTGCATTGTGTTTGGTCATTATGGATCTTAAATCACTGAGTTTCCATTCTGCTCATCTGTAAAATGGGAAAAGAATAGTACATACCTCACAGGGTACACAAATTAGACATAATACATGTTAAGGGGTTAGGCTAGTGCATCCTAAAAAGTACACTATTATTATTAGCTTCCTTACTGGACTTGCTCTGCTCAAGGCAGCAGTGCATTGGGATGGAGTGTCTTGAGATGTCAGTAGCATGGGCTAGAGATAATGAGGCAACAGGTCCCAGCATCCTCAGGGATGTAGACCCACAAGCTGCATTTTGCCCAGCCCTGGCCTGGGGATGGAGGGAACCAGTCTCACCTTGACCACCTTTAGCACCCCCGATTCCTGGTCCAGCCCTTGCTCCCCCTGGAAGCTCTGCTCCCTCAGGAACTGCTCCACGGTCTGCACAGTCTCCAACACCTCTTTTTTCCACTTCTGGCTGGGATGCAGGCAGTGAGCCACGAAGGAGTTCAGCCTGGAAGCTGGGGTGACAAAGAGCTCCGGGGGCACTGCCATCTCTGTCTTGAGAGTACCACTGGTGGCTAGATCTATACCCACACACCTACCCAGCTCCTGGCACACACACTCTTCTTTAAGGGGACTCCTCCTCAGCTGACCTCCAGCACCCTGTGGAACAAAGGACCAGAGTGGAGAGGAAACAAGGGGTGTCTGGCTGACCAGGGGATCCTCTTCCTGGAGGCCATTCACTGCAGCTGGGGTACCGAGGGACACTGGGTGAAACCACCTTAACAGGCGGGGCTTTTAGTCACCCTTTCTGCTGTAGGTTTCGTTTCTCACCTCTTAGTTTCCCTTTTACAACTTGGAAACTGAAACTGGCTTGAGGATGGCCCTGGGAAAAGCAACTCCCCCAGGAGATGGGAGTTGGATGGTATCCACCAATCCCATCCCCACAAGCTTGTCACCCAAAACAGGCTCAGTAAGAGCAGGCACTCGCTGGAGGTTGGACTGAACAGTGGGAATTCTAGGGTTCCGCAGAACAAACTCTGGAATTCCAGTCTGCCCTTTGCCAGACTCTTAACCTCTCTGACCCTCACAGAAATAATCCTTAAAATGGGTTTAAGAATAATACCTACCCCATAGGTTGTGTGGATTAAGCAAGAGAACATTTAGCAGAGAAAACATTAAGTAAATGCAAGTATTGTTATTCGTTCACCGTACATCTATTGAGTGCTGGCTGGGTGCCAGACATTGTGCGAAGAAGACAATGTAAGACGTGGTTCCTGCCCCAGGGGCTCCCAGAGCAGTGGGGGAGACAGAGGAGACACAGAGAGTCCAGTGTCCTGTGTACTAGGAGAAAAGAGGGCACAGAAACTTGGTGGAAATTCAGGCAGAAGAGTTTCTTTGGGGTCACCTGTGGTGTCAGTGAACACCTGCTTGAGATGAGTCTTAAAAGACTGGGAATGCGGCCACGAGACAGAGGGCACAAGACAGGATAAGGCTGAGAAGTGTGAATCATCCTGCCATGTGCCAGGACTCGGCTGTCAGATCCACGTTGGCATGGAGGGCAGGGAGGGGAGAGGGGAGAGCTGTGCCTGGACAGGTGGGCAGGGATTGAAACTCGGAATGCCATTCATTCATTCATTCAACAAACATTTGTTGAGTGCCCGCTATGTGCCAGGCAGGTGTCCTGGGGATACAGCAGTGAATAGGCAAAATTCTCGGACTGCAGAGAGCTAACACTCTAATGGTGGAGACAGATAATAAACAGGATAAATAAGTAACATTATAATAATTAAGATGGTGATAAGCGCTAATCAGGAAAATAAAGCAGGGAAAGAGGTTAAAAGGTACTGACTACGTGTGTGGGGGGCGTGAGAATTGGTAATGTTCAGGGGTTCAGTCTCAAGAAAGGTGGCTAGGGAAGGTCTGAAAAGGAGACATTTGAGCAAAGACATGAAGGAGGCGAAGAGTGAGCGGTATGTATGTCAGAGGGAAGAATGAGAGAAAGTGGGACTTCCCTGGTGGTCCAGTGGGTAAGACTCCACTCTCCCAATGCAGGGGGCCCAGGTTCGATCCCCGATCGGGGAACTAAATTCCACATGCATGCCGCAGCTAAGAGTCTGAATGCGGCAACTAAGAAGTCCACACGCCCCAACGAAAGATCCCGTGTGCCGCGACTGAGACCCGGCTCAGCCAAAAATTTTAAAAAAATAAAATAAATAAAAAAAAATTAAAGAAGAATGGGAGAAGGAACAGCAAGTGCAAAGGCCCTGTGGCGGCAGTATGCCTGGTGGGATTGAGGAATAGCAGTGTGACTGGAATGGAATGATCAAAGGGGGAGAGTGGGAGGGGATGAGGTTTGAGTACAAGGGTAGGGGGCAAATTGTGTAGGATCTTGAAGACTACTAAGACTTTGGCTTTTACTCTGATTGAAATGGGGAGCCACTGGGGAGTTCCAAGCAGAAGAGGGACATGGATGGACTTTCATTTTAACGGTATCACACTGGCTGTTCGTGGGAAGATTGGATTAAAAGCAGAGGGTGGGGAGTGGAGGTGAGAGCAGAAGCAGGAATTCAGTTAAGAAGCTACTACAACAGTCCAGGCAAGAGATGTGGCGCCTTGGATCAGAATGGTAGCAGTGAAAGGTAGGGAGAAGTGGTATGATTCAATTTTCTTATTATGGAAAATTTCAAACATGAACAAAAGTAGAATAATACAATGAACCTCCACGTACCATCCCCCATCTTCAACAATTATCAACCTGTAGACAGTTTTTAAAATGTTTATTCAGGTCTTCTGTCCATTTTAATTTTTATTGGCCACCCGGCACGCGGGATCTTAGTTCCCCAACCAGGGATTGAACCCATGCCCCCTGCAGTAGAAGCACATTGTCCTAACCACTGGACCACCAGGGAAGTCCCAACCTACAGACAATCTTGTTTCAATGATATCTCCATCCACATCTCCTCTCCTGTATTATTCGGAAGTGAATCCCAGACCTCATATCATTTCACTGGCTATATTTTGAGTATAAACAGGTCTTGCTAAAGGATAGAGTGTGATGTGAGAGAAAAATTAGAGTCAAGGACCACTCTAAGGCTTTTGGCCTTAGCACTGGAAGGATAGAATTGTCCTTAACTGAGAAGGGAAAGACTGGGCCAGGGCACAGTGTAGGCATGAAGGTCGGGAGCTCGGCTTTGGAAGCAAACTTGAGTGTCTAGTGAGATCCGAGTTGGCTAGGGAGTTGCATATTGAGTCTGGATTTCAGGGACGAAGTCTGGGGTTGAGATACAAATGACCAGCATAGATATATTTAAAGCCACGAGGCTGGATGGGTTCACCAAGGGAGTGAGTATAGAGCAAGGCAAGAAAAGGACCAGTGACTGGGCCCTGAAACACTTAAGAGTATTAAGTGATTGGGGAGAGGCAAGCATCCGGCAAACAAGAATGCGGAGGAGTAGCCAGGGAGGTGGAAGAAAAATCCGGAGTGTGTTTTGATAGCCAAGTGGAAACATTGTTCTAGGAAAGAGAAAGTGATCCACTGGGTCACATATCAGGTGAATCTGCGCTGACTTTGTCCTGAGGGCAGTGGCAAATCAGAGGAGCGACCAGAGGTGAAATGACCATTCTGGAAAGATTGGTCTGGCTGCTTCTGTGGGGAGGATGGATTGCAGGGGGCAGGGGTAGATATGTAGGGAGAGGTGTCAGGACACTGTACAGTGATCCAGGTGAGAGGGAAGGTGACCCGGACTTGGCTGGAGAAGGGATGGGATTCTAGGTCTACCTTGGGGGAAGGGTGAACAGGACTTGGTGACTACAGGTAGGAGGTGAGGGAAAAAACAGGATGGCTATCAGCTCTCTGGCTTGGGTACCTGGGTAATGGATGGAGGGTACTATTAACAAAGGGAGGAAGATACAAGGAGGAGTGGGAAGTGGGGAGGTCTACAAGGGTAGCTGTTTAAGCCAGAGAGCTTAAAATAGTTGTCCACATTGCCTAATGCTTCCGATAAGTTCAGGAATATAGGTCTGAGAAGCACCCAAGAGGCTACTGGTGACCATTGTGGGTGAAATGTAAGGGAGAGCTGGGAGCAGAAGCCAGATCTTAGGTGCGGGGTTGAAGAGTAAGTTGGGGGAGGAGGATGGAGACCAGGAGTGTAGATAACACTTTCAAGAACTTTGTCGTGAAAGGGAGGAGAAAGACCAGGTGTTAGCTGGAGGAAGTGGTGGGGTGGAGGGTGTTTGTTGTCTTAAATACCATTTGGGGGGAAAAAAAACCCTCAATCATGACACGTTTCAATTTAAACTCTCCAACTGGCTAACCCCAAACGGAAAGAATCACATTTTTAATTACATAAATTCTAAAAGTCTCCATATTTTCAAAGTTTGGTAGTGCCTGGTCCTTAAACAGTCCTATATTATAACTGTTTAAAGAGCAGTGGCAATTTCTCAAACCAAAGTCAACAATAAAGTGAGATTCCAAACATTTGTCCTATGTTTATAATGACAGATAATGAGCTTCAAGGCAATATAAAAGTTATTCAAACAAAAGTTATTCAAACATTCAGACCTTACATCTTAGTTTAAAACATTTTTTTGAAGTATAACTGATTTACAACACTATATCGGTTTCAGGTGTACAACATTGTTATTCAATATTTTTACAGGTTATACTCCATTTAAAGTTATTATAGGCACTTCCCTGGTGATCCAGTGGTAAAGAATCTGCCTTCCAATTCAGGGGACACAGGTCTGATCCCTGGTCGGGGAACTAAGATCCTACAGGCGGCAGGGCAACTAAGCCCGCACGCCACAACTGCTGAGCCCATGTGTCCTGGAGCATGCAGGCCACAACTAGAGAGAAACCTCCACACCACAACGAAGAGCCCACGTGCTGCAATGAAAGATGCCGCACGCCTCAATGAAGATCCTGCGTCTCGCAACTAAGACCCAATGCAGCCAAAAATAAATTAAATAAATAAAAAACCTTTGAAAAACTAAAGTTATTATAATATATTGGCTCTATTCCCTGTGCTGTACAATATGTCCTTGTAGCTTATCTATTTTATACACAGTAGTTTGTACCTCTTAATCCCGTCCTCCTATTTTGCCTCTCCCCACTTCCTTCTCCCCACTGGTAGCCACCACTTTGCTCAATAGACCTTACATATTAGTTTTGATTCATTTCATTATTCATTTTCATGAGATATCTGGGAGTTCAGCAGCTTTCAAGATTTCAAAAGGGGGAATTCCCTGGCAGTCCAGCGGTTGAGACTCTGGGCTTTCACTGCCAGGGAGCAGGGTTCAACCCCTGGTCTGGTATTTAGGAACCTGCAGGCCTCGCAGTGTGGCCAAAAAAGAAAAAAAAAACGATTTAAAAAGGGAACATGGGGCTTCCCTGGTGGCGCAGTGGTTGGGAGTCCGCCTGCCGATGCAGGGGACATGGGTTCGTGCCCCAGTTCGGGAAGATCCCACACACCGCGGAGTGGCTAGGCCCATGAGCCATGGCTGCTGAGACTGCGCGTCCGGAGCCTGTGCTCTGCAACAGGAGAGGCCACAACAGTGAGAGGCCCACATACCGCAAAAAAAAAAAAAAGGGGGGGGAACATGCAGTCGATTGTGTATTGGTTTTATGGTTTGTAGAAATGCCATGCAGTTGGGCACATTTCTATGGCGGTGGGGGAAGAGCTAGTAGTTAGGAAGGGTGTGGGCTGGGTTTTAGGAAGGAGGAAGATGCATAAAGATGGGTTTTCTCTTAGCTTGTGTTCCTCCAAATGCAGAGCCTGAGACAAGGATTTGCATGAGACTTGTTTTGGGAAATGATCCCAAAGGACAGGTGTGGGGGATTGAGAAGGAGGAAAAAACAGTCCAAGAAATATCATGAAATTGATCACTACTGTGGGCAGCTGAGCTTTGATCCCACTGGGGACCCTCTAAGGAGCAATGCAGAACGTGCCTCAAAATTATCCACCTGAGAGGTGGAGGAGGGGAGTATGCACTCATTGCACTCGCTGGTTCCTGTTTTTCAATGGGCCAAGGCTTACCCCCTGGGGTGTTAACTCCCTGGAACTTCCATATTTGCTCAGAATTACTTGGAAGGCTTGTTAAGACACAGATTGCTGAGTCCCACTTCCAGAGAACCTAACTCAGGTAATTCTGGGCTAGCTGCTGAGAATTTTTATTTCAAAGAGGTTCCCAGATGATGTTGAATTCTGCTGGTCTGGGGTCTGTACCTTTGAGAATCAATAACTTAGAGGTTTGAACTTTGAATGGTGACAACATGGGGGAGAAGGAAAGTTGACTCAAAGTCATGGAGTTGTGAGCCAGCATTCAGTGTTCTGGAATTGCAAGTGTTTGGCCACGTCTGGTATGTTTTGAGAGTGACGAGGAGAGACTGAGAGGTCGGCAAGAGCTAAATGGTCAAGAACCCTGAAGGCCAAGCAAAGGAACTTGAACTTGATTCTGTAGGTAATAGGAGCCATTGGAGAATTTTAAGCAGGGGAGGATTCTGTTTCTATTTATGCTTCAGAAAGAGCACAGTGGTCTGGTAGAAAGGGGTGAGCTAGGGGGACATGACCATAGAAGTCTACAAAATGAACAGCCTGATCTTGGCACTCGTGGGGATGTGGGGCCTCTCTTAACGAGCATGACGGTGTCACAATCCTTGATGTGC
>NW_027193074.1:0-91000 GCF_949987515.2 Delphinus delphis
AAAAGAAACATCATAAGATATCAGTAATACACGGAATGTAAACTTGGCTACAAAGGAACTGAATTACAGAACAGAACAGGGTCTCAAATTTAGAAAACCAACTTATGCTTGCTTAAGGGTAAAGGTGAGTTGGGGTGCTGCATAAAACCAGAGATTGAAATGAGCACAGATAAAGTTCCTTAAGTCAAATATGGAATAGACAAGAGCTACTCCTTGCTCAACGAAATGGACTCAACACCGCATATTAAACGCCTAAGAATGTACCTGACTAGTAAGTATCTTAAAACCTATGGATTGCTATGTCTCCGAAAGAGAATCAAGCATGTGTACAGGGGCATAAACGCAGCAGTGATAGGATTGGAGAGGTTCGGTGAGCAAATGAAGACCCTTTGAAGTCATATTGCATGGTACCCATTCCACGGGTTTCAACTACCCAGGTTTAAGGTATTCTTCCTTCAGCTAAAACATGCATGTGGAACCAAGAGTATGATCATCCGTGTGAACGGGAGACGTGTTCAAATATGTCTCAGTTTTCCTCCCCTGGTACTCGGGTGCAACATTCCAGACGCTTTACTAACACTCTCCCGACTTGGAGAGTCAGCGCCTTTAACCTCCTGTTTGGCCCAGTTTGCAATTTCTGCGGAAGATGAACAGGAATAGCGAGAACCAATGAGAGACTAGCTGGAGGTGTCTGGACGGGCAAATTTAACTCTCATTTCCCACCAGGAACAGGAAATAACCAGAGGGTCAGCGTGCAATGCCGGAACCAGATAAGGGCCTGAAGCCATCCTGCGGTGTTGCGGCCAGCTCACAAGAAAGCGAGTTGAAGAAAGGAGCTCAGGGGCACTGTAATTCACAAACCTGCAGAGTTATAAATGACAGCTATCATCCAAAAATAGACTGAAGTAAGCCTGCCAAGAGGACTTGAAAGCGGGGCAGAATTGCAGGAAACCGATTTCAGGAGGTAGACTGGAATTGCATTGAAAGCATAGGAAAAGAGGCAGAACGACCACAATGATGCACTTGGCCAAAAAGGGCGTATGCGTTTTTTCCTGAATATATTCAGGAAAAAACGCATACGCCCTTTTTGGCCAACCAAGCAAACTTGCAAAGGAAATCTGCACTACAATGAAGTCTCACTTCCCTCTGGTCAAAAGGGCCATCTGAAAAAAGTGTAAAATCCAGAAAGGCAGGACAGGCCATGGAGAACTGGGAGCCTTGTTATGCTGATGGGCGGGATGTAAATTGCCAACAGACACTCGGGAGAAGTGTATGGTGTTTCCTGAAACATCTAAAAAACAAAGCAACAGAGCCTAGGGCACTGCAACTTATGGTCCTATAGCTTAGGGAAATTAAAATCAAAAAGACACAGCCACCCCAAAATTTGGAACGGCTCTGTTTACAAGAACCTCGTTTACAGTACAAGTTCAACATCGCAGAAAGTGAAAAATGGATAAAGAAGTTGTGGTATTTACTTACAAAGCAATATCACTCAGCAATGTAATCTGTGTCATCAGGCCCTTAGCAGCACAATGAGTGGATTCAGGTATGATGATTCTAACTGAAGTAAGTCACACAGAAAAAGAAACATCATAAGATATCAGTAATACACGGAATGTAAACTTGGCTACACAGGAACTGAATTACAGAACAGAACAGGGTCTCAAATTTAGAAAACCAACTTATGCTTGCTTAAGGGTAAAGGTGAGTTGGGGTGCTGCATAAAACCAGAGATTGAAATGACCACAGATAAAGTTCCTTAAGCCAAATATGGAATAGACAAGAGCTACTCCTTGCTCAACGAAATGGACTCAACACCGCATATTAAACGCCTAAGAATGTACCTGACTAGTAAGTATCTTAAAACCTATGGATTGCTATGTCTCCGAAAGAGAATCAAGCATGTGTACAGGGGCATAAACGCAGCAGTGATAGGATTGGAGAGGTTCGGTGAGCAAATGAAAACCCTTTGAAGTCATATTGCATGGTACCCATTCCACGGGTTACAACTACCCAGGAACTGAATTACAGAACAGAACAGGGTCTCAAATTTAGAAAACCAACTTATGCTTGTTTAAGGGGAAAGGTGAGTTGGGGTGCTGCATAAAACCAGAGATTGAAATGAGCACAGATAAAGTTCCTTAAGCCAAATATGGAATAGACAAGGGCTACTCCTTGCTCAACGAAATGGACTCAACACCGCATATTAAACGCCTAAGAATGTACCTGACTAGTAAGTATCTTAAAACCTATGGATTGCTATGTCTCCGAAAGAGAATCAAGCATGTGTACAGGGGCATAAACGCAGCAGTGATAGGACTGGAGAGGTTCGTGAGCAAATAAAGACCCTTTGAAGTCATATTGCATGGTACCCATTCCACGGGTTTCAACTACCCAGGTTTAAGGTATTCTTCCTTCAGCTAAAACATGCATGTGGAACCTAGAGTATGATCAACCATGTGATCGGGAGACGTGTTCAAATATGTCTCAGTTTTCGTACCCTGGTACTCGGGTGCAACATTCCAGACGCTTACTAACACTCTCCCCACTTGGAGAGTCAGTCCCTTTAACCTCCTGTTTGGCCCAGTTTGCAATTTCTGCGGAAGATGAACAGGAACAGCGAGAATCAATGAGAGACTAGCTGGAGGTGTCTGGATGGGCAAATTTAACTCTCATTTCCCACTAGGAAGAGGAATTAACCAAAGGCTCAGCGTGCCGTGCCAGAACCAGATTAGGGCCTGAAGCCATCCTGCGGTGTTGCGGCCAGCTCAAAATAAAGCGAGTTGAAGAAAGGAGCTCAGGGGCACTGTAATTCACAAACCTGCAGAGTTATAAGTGACAGCTATCGTCCAAAAATATACTGAAGTAAGGCTGCCAAGAGGACTTGAAAGCGGGGCAGAATTGCAGGAAACCGATTTCAGGAGGTAGACTGGAATTGCATTGAAAGCATAGGAAAAGAGGCAGAACGTCCACAATGATGCACTTGGCCAAAAAGGGCGTATGCGTTTTTTCCTGAATATATTCAGGAAAAAACGCATACGCCCTTTTTGGCCAACCAAGCAAACTTGCAAAGGAAATCTGCACTACAATGAAGTCTCACTTCTCCCCGGTCAAAAGGTCCATCTGAAAAAAGTGTAAAATCCAGAAAGGCAGGACAGGCCATGGAGAACTGGGAGCCTTGTTATGCTGATGGGCGGGATGTAAATTGCCAACAAACACTCAGGAGAAGTGTATGGTGTTTCCTGAAACATCTAAAAAACAAAGCAACAGAGCCTAGGGCACTTCCACTTATGGTCCTATAGCTTAGGGAAATTAAAATCAAAAAGACACAGCCACCCCAAAGTTTGGGACGCCTCCGTTTACAAGAACCTCGTTTACCGTACAAGTTCAATATCACAGAAAGTGAAAAATGGATAAAGAACTTGTGGTACTTACGTACAATGCAGTATCACTCAGCAATGAAATCTATGTCATCAGGCCCGTAGCAGCATAATGAGTGGATTCAGGTACGATGATTCTAACTGAAATAAGTCACACAGAAAAAGAAACATCATAAGATATCAGTAATACACGGAATGTAAACTTGGCTACACAGGAACTGCATTCCAAAACAGAACAGGGTCTCAAATTTAGAAAACCAACTTATGCTTGCTTAAGGGGAAAGGTGAGTTGGGGTGCTGCATAAAACCAGAGATTGAAATGAGCACAGATAAAGTTCCTTAAGCCAAATATGGAATAGACAAGAGCTACTCCTTGCTCAACGAAATGGACTCAACACCGCATATTAAACGCCTAAGAATGTACCTGACTAGTAAGTATCTTAAAACCTATGGATTGCTATGTCTCCGAAAGAGAATCAAGCATGTGTACAGGGGCATAAACACAGCAGTGATAGGATTGGAGAGGTTCGGTGAGCAAATGAAGACCCTTTGAAGTCATATTGCATGGTACCCATTACACGGGTTTCAACTACCGAGGTTTAAGGTATTCTTCCTTCAGCTAAAACATGCATGTGGAACCCAGAGTATGATCAACCATGTGATCGGGAGACGTGTTCAAATATGTCTCAGTTTTCGTACCCTGGTACTCGGGTGCAACATTCCAGACGCTTTACTAACACTCTCCCGACTTGGAGAGTCAGTCCCTTTAACCTCCTGTTTGGCCCAGTTTGCAATTTCTACGGAAGATGAACAGGAATAGCGAGAAGCAATGAGAGACTAGCTGGAGGTGTCTGGACGGGCAAATTTAACTCTCATTTCCCACCAGGAAGAGGAATTAACCAAAGGCTCAGCGTGCCGTGCCAGAACCAGATTAGGGCCTGAAGCCATCCTGCGGTGTTGTGGCCAGGTCACAAGAAAGCGAGTTGAAGAAAGGAGCTCAGGGGCACTGTAATTCACAAACCTGCAGAGTTATAAATGACAGCTATCGTCCAAAAATAGACTGAAGTAAGGCTGCCAAGAGGACTTGAAAGCGGGGCAGCATTGCAGGAAACCGATTTCAGGAGGTAGACTGGAATTGCATTGAAAGCATAGGAAAAGAGGCAGAACGTCCACAATGATGCACTTGGCCAAAAAGGGCGTATGCGTTTTTTCCTGAATATATTCAGGAAAAAAACGCATACGCCCTTTTTGGCCAACCAAGCAAGCTTGCAAAGGAAATCTGCACTACAATGAAGTCTCACTTCCCCCCGGTCAAAAGGGCCATCTGAAAAAAGTGTAAAATCCAGAAAGGCAGGACAGGCCATGGAGAACTGGGAGCCCTGTTATGCTGATGGGCGGGATGTAAATTGCCAACAGACACTCAGGAGAAGTGTATGGTGTTTCCTGAAAAATCTAAAAAACAAAGCAACAGAGCCTAGGGCACTTCCACTTATGGTCCTATAGCTTAGGGAATTTAAAATCAAAAAGACACAGCCACCCCAAATTTGGAACGGCTCTGTTTACAAGAACCTCGTTTACAGTACAAGTTCAACATCGCAGAAAGTGAAAAATGGAGAAAGAAGTTGTGGTATTTACTTACAAAGCAATATCACTCAGCAATGAAATCTGTGTCATCAGGCCCTTAGCAGCACAATGAGTGGATTCAGGTATGATGATTCTAACTGAAATAAGTCACACAGAAAAAGAAACATCATAAGATATCAGTAATACACGGAATGTAAACTTGGCTACACCGGAACTGAATTACAGAACAGAACAGGGTCTCAAATTTAGAAAAGCAACTTATTCTTGCTTAAGGGGAAAGGTGAGTTGGGGTGCTGCATAAAACCAGAGATTGAAATGAGCACAGATAAAGTTCCTTAAGCCAAATATGGAATACACAAGAGCTGCTCCTTGCTCAACGAAATGGACTCAACACCGCATATTAAACACCTAAGAATGTACCTGACTAGTAAGTATCTTAAAACCTATGGATTGCTATGTCTCCGAAAGAGAATCAAGCATGTGTACAGGGGCGTAAACGCAGCAGTGATAAGATTGGAAACGTTCGGTGAGCAAATGAAGACCCTTTGAAGTCATATTGCATGGTACCCATTCCACGGGTTTCAACTACCCAGGTTTTAGGTATTCTTCCTTCAGCTAAAACATGCATATGGAACCCAGAGTATGATCAACCATGTGATCGGGAGACGTGTTCAAATATGTCTCAGTTTTCGTACCCTGGTACTCGGGTGCAACATTCCAGATGCTTTACTAACACTCTCCCGACTTGGAGAGTCAGTCCCTTTAACCTCCTGTTTGGCCCAGTTTGCAATTTCTGCGGAAGATGAACAGGAATAGCGAGAACCAATGAGAGACTAGCTGGAGGTGTCTGGACGGGCAAATTTAACTCTCATTTCCCACCAGGAAGAGGAATTAACCAAAGGCTCAGCGTGCCGTGCCGGAACCAGATTAGGGCCTGAATCCATCCTGCGGTGTTGCGGCCAGCTCACAAGAAAGCGAGTTGAAGAAAGGAGCTCAGGGGCACTGTAATTCACAAACCTGCAGAGTTATAAATGACAGCTATCGTCCAAAAATATACTGAAGTAAGGCTGCCAAGAGGACTTGAAAGCGGGGCAGCATTGCAGGAAACCGATTTCAGGAGGTAGACTGGAATTGCATTGAAAGCATAGGAAAAGAGGCAGAACGTCCACAATGATGCACTTGGCCAAAAAGGGCGTATGCGTTTTTTCCTGAATATATTCAGGAAAAAACGCATATGCCCTTTTTGGCCAACCAAGGAAGCTTGCAAAGGAAATCTGCACTACAATGAAGTCTCACTTCTCCCCGGTCAAAAGGGCCATCTGAAAAAAGTGTAAAATCCAGAAAGGCAGGACAGGCCATGGAGAACTGGGAGCCTTGTTATGCTGATGGGCGGGATGTAAATTGCCAACAACCACTCGGGAGAAGTGTATGGTGTTTCCTGAAACATCTAAAAAACAAAGCAACAGAACCTAGGGCACTTCCACTTATGGTCCTATAGCTTAGGGAAATTAAAATAAAAAAGACACAGCCACCCCAAAGTTTGGAACGGCTCTGTTTACAAGAACCTCCTTTACAGTACAAGTTCAACATCGCAGAAAGTGAAAAATGGAGAAAGAAGTTGTGGTATTTACTTACAAAGCAATATCACTCAACAATGAAATCTGTGTCATCAGGCCCTTAGCAGCACAATGAGTGGATTCAGGTATGATGATTCTAACTGAAATAAGTCACACAGAAAAAGAAACATCATAAGATATCAGTAATACACGGAATGTAAACTTGGCTACACAGGAACTGAATTACAGAACAGAACAGGGTCTCAAATTTAGAAAACCAACTTATGCTTGCTTAAGGGTAAAGGTGAGTTGGGGTGCTGCATAAAACCAGAGATTGAAATGAGCACAGATAAATTTCCTTAAGTCAAATATGGAATAGACAAGAGCTACTCCTTGCTCAACGAAATGGACTCAACACCGCATACTAAACGCCTAAGAATGTACCTGACTAGTAAGTATCTTAAAACCTATGGATTGCTATGTCTCCGAAAGAGAATCAAGCATGTGTACAGGGGCATAAACGCAGCAGTGATAGGATTGGAGAGGTTCGGTGAGCAAATGAAGACCCTTTGAAGTCATATTGCATGGTACCCATTCCACGGGTTTCAACTACCCAGGTTTAAGGTATTCTTCCTTCAGCTAAAACATGCATGTGGAACCAAGAGTATGATCATCCGTGTGAACGGGAGACGTGTTCAAATATGTCTCAGTTTTCGTACCCTGGTACTCGGGTGCAACATTCCAGACGCTTTACTAACACTCTCCTGACTTGGAGAGTCAGCGCCTTTAACCTCCTGTTTGGCCCAGTTTGCAATTTCTGCGGAAGATGAACAGGAATAGCGAGAACCAATGAGAGACTAGCTGGAGGTGTCTGGACGGGCAAATTTAACTCTCATTTCCCACCAGGAACAGGAAATAACCAAAGGCTCAGCGTGCCATGCCGGAACCAGATAAGGGCCTGAAGCCATCCTGCGGTGTTGCGGCCAGCTCACAAGAAAGCGAGTTGAAGAAAGGAGCTCAGGGGCACTGTAATTCACAAACCTGCAGAGTTATAAATGACAGCTATCGTCCAAAAATATACTGAAGTAAGCCTGCCAAGAGGACTTGAAAGCGGGGCAGCATTGCAGGAAACCGATTTCAGGAGGTAGACTGGAATTGCATTGAAAGCATAGGAAAAGAGGCAGAACGTCCACAATGATGCACTTGGCCAAAAAGGGCGTATGCGTTTTTTCCTGAATATATTCAGGAAAAAACGCATACGCCCTTTTTGGCCAACCAAGCAAACTTGCAAAGGAAATCTGCACTACAATGAAGTCTCACTTCCCTCTGGTCAAAAGGGCCATCTGAAAAAAGTGTAAAATCCAGAAAGGCAGGACAGGCCATGGAGAACTGGGAGCCTTGTTATGCTGATGGGCGGGATGTAAATTGCCAACAGACACTCGGGAGAAGTGTATGGTGTTTCCTGAAACATCTAAAAAACAAAGCAACAGAGCCTAGGGCACTGCAACTTATGGTCCTATAGCTTAGGGAAATTAAAATCAAAAAGACACAGCCACCCCAAAATTTGGAACGGCTCTGTTTACAAGAACCTCGTTTACAGTACAAGTTCAACATCGCAGAAAGTGAAAAATGGATAAAGAAGTTGTGGTATTTACTTACAAAGCAATATCACTCAGCAATGAAATCTGTGTCATCAGGCCCTTAGCAGCACAATGAGTGGATTCAGGTATGATGATTCTAACTGAAATAAGTCACACAGAAAAAGAAACATCATAAGATATCAGTAATACACGGAATGGAAACTTGGCTACACAGGAACTGAATTACAGAACAGAACAGGGTCTCAAATTTAGAAAACCAACTTATGCTTGCTTAAGGGTAAAGGTGAGTTGGGGTGCTGCATAAAACCAGAGATTGAAATGAGCACAGATAAAGTTCCTTAAGCCAAATACGGAATAGACAAGAGCTACTCCTTGCTCAACGAAATGGACTCAACACCCCATATTAAACGCCTAAGAATGTACCTGACTAGTAAGTATCTTAAAACCTATGGATTGCTATGTCTCCGAAAGAGAATCAAGCATGTGTACAGGGGCATAAACGCAGCAGTGATAGGATTGGAGAGGTTCGGTGAGCAAATGAAGACCCTTTGAAGTCATATTGCATGGTACCCATTCCACGGGTTTCAACTACCCAGGTTTAAGGTATTCTTCCTTCAGCTAAAACATGCATGTGGAACCAAGAGTATGATCATCCGTGTGAACGGGAGACGTGTTCAAATATGTCTCAGTTTTCGTACCCTGGTACTCGGGTGCAACATTCCAGACGCTTTACTAACACTCTCCTGACTTGGAGAGTCAGCGCCTTTAACCTCCTGTTTGGCCCAGTTTGCAATTTCTGCGGAAGATGAACAGGAATAGCGAGAACCAATGAGAGACTAGCTGGAGGTGTCTGGACGGGCAAATTTAACTCTCATTTCCCACCAGGAACAGGAAATAACCAAAGGCTCAGCGTGCCGTGCCGGAACCAGATAAGGGCCTGAAGCCATCCTGCGGTGTTGAGGCCAGCTCAAAAGAAAGCGAGTTGAAGAAAGGAGCTCAGGGGCACTGTAATTCACAAACCTGCAGAGTTATAAATGACAGCTATCGTCCAAAAATATACTGAAGTAAGCCTGCCAAGAGGACTTGAAAGCGGGGCAGAATTGCAGGAAACCGATTTCAGGAGGTAGACTGGAATTGCATTGAAAGCATAGGAAAAGAGGCAGAACGTCCACAATGATGCACTTGGCCAAAAAGGGCGTATGCGTTTTTTCCTGAATATATTCAGGAAAAAACGCATACGCCCTTTTTGGCCAACCAAGCAAACTTGCAAAGGAAATCTGCACTACAATGAAGTCTCACTTCCCTCTGGTCAAAAGGGCCATCTGAAAAAAGTGTAAAATCCAGAAAGGCAGGACAGGCCATGGAGAACTGGGAGCCTTGTTATGCTGATGGGCGGGATGTAAATTGCCAACAGACACTCGGGAGAAGTGTATGGTGTTTCCTGAAACATCTAAAAAACAAAGCAACAGAGCCTAGGGCACTTCCACTTATGGTCCTATAGCTTAGGGAAATTAAAATCAAAAAGACACAGCCACCCCAAAATTTGGAACGGCTCTGTTTACAAGAACCTCGTTTACAGTACAAGTTCAACATCGCAGAAAGTGAAAAATGGATAAAGAAGTTGTGGTATTTACTTACAAAGCAATATCACTCAGCAATGAAATCTGTGTCATCAGGCCCTTAGCAGCACAATGAGTGGATTCAGGTATGATGATTCTAACTGAAGTAAGTCACACAGAAAGAGAAACATCATAAGATAGCAGTAATACACGGAATGTAAACTTGGCTACACAGGAACTGAATTACAGAACAGAACAGGGTCTCAAATTTAGAAAACCAACTTATGCTTGCTTAAGGGTAAAGGTGAGTTGGGGTGCTGCATAAAACCAGAGATTGAAATGAGCACAGATAAAGTTCCTTAAGCCAAATATGGAATAGACAAGAGCTACTCCTTGCTCAACGAAATGGACTCAACACCGCATATTAAAAGCCTAAGAATGTACCTGACTAGTAAGTATCTTAAAACCTATGGATTGCTATGTCTCCGAAAGAGAATCAAGCATGTGTACAGGGGCATAAACGCAGCAGTGATAGGATTGGAGAGGTTTGGTGAGCAAATGAAGACCCTTTGAAGTCATATGGCATGGTACCCATTCCACGGGTTTCAACTACCCAGGTTTTAGGTATTCTTCCTTCAGCTAAAACATGCATGTGGAACCCAAGTATGATCAACCATGTGAACGGGAGACGTGTTCAAATATGTCTCAGTTTTCCTCCCCTGGTACTCGGGTGCAACATTCCAGACGCTTTACTAACACTCTCCCCAATTGGAGAGTCAGCGCCTTTAACCTCCTGTTTGGCCCAGTTTGCAATTTCTGCGGAAGATGAACAGGAATAGCGAGAACCAATGAGAGGCTAGCTGGAGGTGTCTGGACGGGCAAATTTAACTCTCATTTCCCACCAGGAAGAGGAAATAACCAAAGGCTCAGCATGCCGTACCGGAACCAGATTAGGGCCTGAAGCCATCCTGCGGTGTTGCGGCCACCTCAAAAGAAACCGAGTTGAAGAAAGGAGCTCAGGGGCACTATAATTCACAAACCTGCAGAGTTATAAATGACAGCTATCGTCCAAAAATAGACTGAAGTAAGGCTGCCAAGAGGACTTGAAAGCGGGGCAGAATTGCAGGAAACCGATTTCAGGAGGTAGACTGGAATTGCATTGAAAGCATAGGAAAAGAGGCAGAACGTCCACAATGATGCACTTGGCCAAAAAGGGCGTATGCGTTTTTTCCTGAATATATTCAGGAAAAAACGCATACGCCCTTTTTGGCCAACCAAGCAAGCTTGCAAAGGAAATCTGCACTACAATGAAGTCTCACTTCCCCCCGGTCAAAAGGGCCATCTGAAAAAAGTGTAAAATCCAGAAAGGCAGGACAGGCCATGGAGAACTGGGAGCCTTGTTATGCTGATGGGCGGGATGTAAATTGCCAACAACCACTCGGGAGAAGTGTATGGTGTTTCCTGAAACATCTAAAAAACAAAGCAACAGAACCTAGGGCACTTCCACTTATGGTCCTATAGCTTAGGGAAATTAAAATCAAAAAGACACAGCCACCCCAAAGTTTGGAACGGCTCTGTTTACAAGAACCTCGTTTACAGTACAAGTTCAACATCGCAGAAAGTGAAAAATGGATAAAGAAGTTGTGGTATTTACTTACAAAGCAATATCACTCAGCAATGAAATCTGTGTCATCAGGCCCTTAGCAGCACAATGAGTGGATTCAGGTATGATGATTCTAACTGAAATAAGTCACACAGAAAAAGAAACATCATAAGATATCAGTAATACACGGAATGTAAACTTGGCTACACAGGAACTGAATTACAGAACAGAACAGGGTCTCAAATTTAGAAAACCAACTTATTCTTGCTTAAGGGTAAAGGTGAGTTGGGGTGCTGCATAAAACCAGAGATTGAAATGAGCACAGATAAAGTTCTTTAAGCCAAATATGGAATAGAAAAGAGCTACTCCTTGCTCAACGAAATGGACTCAACACCGCATATTAAACGCCTAAGAATGTACCTGACTAGTAAGTATCTTAAAACCTATGGATTGCTATGTCTCCGAAAGAGAATCAAGCATGTGTACAGGGGCATAAACGCAGGAGTGATAGGATTGGAGAGGTTCGGTGAGCAAATGAAGACCCTTTGAAGTCATATTGCATGGTACCCATTCCACGGGTTTCAACTACCCAGGTTTTAGGTATTCTTCCTTCAGCTAAAATATGCATGTGGAACCCAGAGTATGATCAACCATGTGAACGGGAGACGTGTTCAAATATGTCTCAGTTTTCCTCCCCTGGTAATTGGGTGCAACATTCCAGACGCTTTACTAAAACTCTCCCCACTTGGAGAGTCAGTCCCTTTAACCTCCTGTTTGGCCCAGTTTGCAATTTCTGCGGAAGATGAACAGGAATAGCGAGAACCAATGAGAGGCTAGCTGGAGGTGTCTGGACGGGCAAATTTAACTCTCATTTCCCAACAGGAAGAGGAAATAACCAAAGGCTCAGTGTGCCCTACCGGAACCAGATTAGGGCCTGAAGCCATCCTGCGGTGTTGCGGCCACCTCAAAAGAAACCGAGTTGAAGAAAGGAGCTCAGGGGCACTATAATTCACAAACCTGCAGAGTTATAAATGACAGCTATCGTCCAAAAATATACTGGAATAAGGCTGCCAAGAGGACTTGAAAGCGGGGCAGCATTGCAGGAAACCGATTTCAGGAGGTAGACTGGAATTGCATTGAAAGCATAGGAAAAGAGGCAGAACGTCCACAATGATGCACTTGGCCAAAAAGGGCGTATGCGTTTTTTCCTGAATATATTCAGGAAAAAACGCATACGCCCTTTTTGGCCAACCAAGCAAGCTTGCAAAGGAAATCTGCACTACAATGAAGTCTCACTTCCCCCCGGTCAAAAGGGCCATCTGAAAAAACTGTAAAATTCAGAAAGGCAGGACAGGCCATGGAGAACTGGGAGCCTTGTTATGCTGATGGGCGGGATGTAAATTGCCAACAGACACTAGGGAGAAGTGTATGGTGTTTCCTGAAACATCTAAAAAACAAAGCAACAGAGCCTAGGGCACTGCCACTTATGGTCCTATAGCTTAGGGAAATTAAAATCAAAAAGACACAGCCACCCCAAAGTTTGGAACGGCTCTGTTTACAAGAACCTCGTTTACAGTACAAGTTCAACATCGCAGAAAGTGAAAAATGGATAAAGAAGTTGTGGTATTTACTTACAAAGCAATATCACTCAGCAATGAAATCTGTGTCATCAGGCCCGTAGCAGCACAATGAGTGGATTCAGGTATGATGATTCTAACTGAAATAAGTCACACAGAAAAAGAAAAATCATAAGATATCAGTAATACACGGAATGTAAACTTGGCTACACAGGAACTGAATTACAGAACAGAACAGGGTCTCAAATTTAGAAAACCAACTTATTCTTGCTTAAGGGTAAAGGTGAGTTGGGGTGCTGCATAAAACCAGAGATTGAAACGAGCACAGATAAAGTTCCTTAAGCCAAATATGGAATAGACAAGAGCTACTCCTTGCTCAACGAAATGGACTCAACACCCCATATTAAACGCCTAAGAATGTACCTGACTAGTAAGTATCTTAAAACCTATGGATTGCTATGTCTCCGAAAGAGAATCAAGCATGTGTACAGGGGCATAAACGCAGCAGTGATAGGATTGGAGAGGTTCGGTGAGCAAATGAAGACCCTTTGAAGTCATATTGCATGGTACCCATTACACGGGTCTTAACTCTCCAGGTTTAAGGTATTCTTCCTTCAGCTAAAACATGCATGTGGAACCCAAGTATGATCAACCATGTGAACGGGAGACGTGTTCAAATATGTCTCAGTTTTCCTCCCCTGGTACTCGGGTGCAACATTCCAGACGCTTTACTAACACTCTCCCCACTTGGAGAGTCAGCGCCTTTAACCTCCTGTTTGGCCCAGTTTGCAATTTCTGCGGAAGATGAACAGGAATAGCGAGAACCAATGAGAGACTAGCTGGAGGTGTCTGGACGGGCAAATTTAACTCTCATTTCCCACCAGGAAGAGGAAATAACCAAAGGCTCAGCGTGCCGTGCCGGAACCAGATTAGGGCCTGAAGCCATCCTGCGGTGTTGCGGCCAGGTCACAAGAAAGCAAGTTGAAGAAAGGAGCTCAGGGGCACTGTAATTCACAAACCTGCAGAGTTATAAATGACAGCTATCGTCCAAAAATAGACTGAAGTAAGCCTGCCAAGAGGACTTGAAAGCGGGGCAGAATTGCAGGAAACCGATTTCAGGAGGTAGACTGGAATTGCATTGAAAGCATAGGAAAAGAGGCAGAACGTCCACAATGATGCACTTGGCCAAAAAGGGCGTATGCGTTTTTTCCTGAATATATTCAGGAAAAAACGCATACGCCCTTTTTGGCCAACCAAGCAAACTTGCAAAGGAAATCTGCACTACAATGAAGTCTCACTTCCCTCTGGTCAAAAGGGCCATCTGAAAAAAGTGTAAAATCCAGAAAGGCAGGACAGGCCATGGAGAACTGGGAGCCTTGTTATGCTGATGGGCGGGATGTAAATTGCCAACAGACACTCGGGAGAAGTGTATGGTGTTTCCTGAAACATCTAAAAAACAAAGCAACAGAGCCTAGGGCACTTCCACTTATGGTCCTATAGCTTAGGGAAATTAAAATCAAAAAGACACAGCCACCCCAAAGTTTGGGACGCCTCCGTTTACAAGAACCTCGTTTACCGTACAAGTTCAATATCACAGAAAGTGAAAAATGGATAAAGAACTTGTGGTACTTACGTACAATGCAGTATCAGTCAGCAATGAAATCTATGTCATCAGGCCCGTAGCAGCATAATGAGTGGATTCAGGTACGATGATTCTAACTGAAATAAGTCACACAGAAAAAGAAACATCATAAGATATCAGTAATACACGGAATGTAAACTTGGCTACACAGGAACTGCATTCCAAAACAGAACAGGGTCTCAAATTTAGAAAACCAACTTATGCTTGCTTAAGGGGAAAGGTGAGTTGGGGTGCTGCATAAAACCAGAGATTGAAATGAGCACAGATAAAGTTCCTTAAGCCAAATATGGAATAGACAAGAGCTACTCCTTGCTCAACGAAATGGACTCAACACCGCATATTAAACGCCTAAGAATGTACCTGACTAGTAAGTATCTTAAAACCTATGGATTGCTATGTCTCCGAAAGAGAATCAAGCATGTGTACAGGGGCATAAACGCAGCAGTGGTAGGATTGGAGAGGTTCGGTGAGCAAATGAAGACCCTTTGAAGTCATATTGCATGGTACCCATTCCACGGGTTTCAACTACCCAGGTTTTAGGTATTCTTCCTTCAGCTAAAATATGCATGTGGAACCCAGAGTATGATCAACCATGTGATCGGGAGACGTGTTCAAATATGTCTCAGTTTTCGTACCCTGGTACTCGGGTGCAACATTCCAGACGCTTTACTAACTCTCTCCCGACATGGAGAGTCAGTCCCTTTAACCTCCTGTTTGGCCCAGTTTGCAATTTCTGCGGAAGATGAACAGGAATAGCGAGAACCAATGAGAGGCTAGCTGGAGGTGTCTGGACGGGCAAATTTAACTCTCATTTCCCACCAGGAAGAGGAAATAACCAAAGGCTCAGTGTGCCGTACCGGAACCAGATTAGGGCCTGAAGCCATCCTGCGGTGTTGCGGCCAGCTCAAAAGAAAGCGAGTTGAAGAAAGGAGCTCAGGGGCACTGTAATTCACAAACCTGCAGAGTTATAAATGACAGCTATCGTCCAAAAATAGACTGAAGTAAGGCTGCCAAGAGGACTTGAAAGCGGGGCAGAATTGCAGGAAACCGATTTCAGGAGGTAGACTGGAATTGCATTGAAAGCATAGGAAAAGAGGCAGAACGTCCACAATGATGCACTTGGCCAAAAAGGGCGTATGCGTTTTTTCCTGAATATATTCAGGAAAAAACGCATACGCCCTTTTTGGCCAACCAAGCAAGCTTGCAAAGGAAATCTGCACTACAATGAAGTCTCACTTCCCCCCGGTCAAAAGGGCCATCTGAAAAAAGTGTAAAATCCAGAAAGGCAGGACAGGCCATGGAGAACTGGGAGCCTTGTTATGCTGATGGGCGGGATGTAAATTGCCAACAACCACTCGGGAGAAGTGTATGGTGTTTCCTGAAACATCTAAAAAACAAAGCAACAGAACCTAGGGCACTTCCACTTATGGTCCTATAGCTTAGGGAAATTAAAATCAAAAAGACACAGCCACCCCAAAGTTTGGAACGGCTCTGTTTACAAGAACCTCGTTTACAGTACAAGTTCAACATCGCAGAAAGTGAAAAATGGATAAAGAAGTTGTGGTATTTACTTACAAAGCAATATCACTCAGCAATGAAATCTGTGTCATCAGGCCCTTAGCAGCACAATGAGTGGATTCAGGTATGATGATTCTAACTGAAATAAGTCACACAGAAAAAGAAACATCATAAGATATCAGTAATACACGGAATGTAAACTTGGCTACACAGGAACTGAATTACAGAACAGAACAGGGTCTCAAATTTAGAAAACCAACTTATGCTTGCTTAAGGGTAAAGGTGAGTTGGGGTGCTGCATAAAACCAGAGATTGAAATGAGCACAGATAAAGTTCCTTTAGCCAAATATGGAATAGACAAGAGCTACTCCTTGCTCAACGAAATGGACTCAACACCCCATATTAAACGCCTAAGAATGTACCTGACTAGTAAGTATCTTAAAACCTATGGATTGCTATGTCTCCGAAAGAGAATCAAGCATGTGTACAGGGGCATAATCGCAGCAGTGATAGGATTGGAGAGGTTCGGTGAGCAAATGAAGACCCTTTGAAGTCATATTGCATGGTACCCATTACACGGGTCTCAACTCTCCAGGTTTAAGGTATTCTTCCTTCAGCTAAAACATGCATGTGGAACCCAAGTATGATCAACCATGTGAACGGGAGACGTGTTCAAATATGTCTCAGTTTTCCTCCCCTGGTACTCGGGTGCAACATTCCAGACGCTTTACTAACACTCTCCCCACTTGGAGAGTCAGCGCCTTTAACCTCCTGTTTGGCCCAGTTTGCAATTTCTGCGGAAGATGAACAGGAATAGCGAGAACCAGTGAGAGGCTAGCTGGAGGTGTCTGGACGGGCAAATTTAACTCTCAATTCCCACCAGGAAGAGGAAATAACCAAAGGCTCAGCGTGCCGTACCGGAACCAGATTAGGGCCTGAAGCCATCCTGCGGTGTTGCGGCGAGCTCAAAAGAAAGCGAGTTGAAGAAAGGAGCTCAGGGGCACTGTAATTCACAAACCTGCAGAGTTATAAATGACAGCTATTGTCCAAAAATATACTGAAGTAAGGCTGCCAAGAGGACTTGAAAGCGGGGCAGAATTGCAGGAAACCGATTTCAGGAGGTAGACTGGAATTGCATTGAAAGCATAGGAAAAGAGGCAGAACGTCCACAATGATGCACTTGGCCAAAAAGGGCGTATGCGTTTTTTCCTGAATATATTCAGGAAAAAACGCATACGTCCTTTTTGGCCAACCAAGCAAGCTTGCAAAGGAAATCTGCACTACAATGAAGTCTCACTTCCCCCCGGTCAAAAGGGCCATCTGAAAAAAGTGTAAAATCCAGAAAGGCAGTATAGGCCATGGAGAACTGGGAGCCTTGTTATGCTGATGGGCGGGATGTAAATTGCCAACAGACACTCAGGAGAAGTGTATGGTGTTTCCTGAAACATCTAAAAAACAAAGCAACAGAGCCTAGGGCACTTCCACTTATGGTCCTATAGCTTAGGGAAATTAAAATCAAAAAGACACAGCCACCCCAAAGTTTGGGACGCCTCCGTTTACAAGAACCTCGTTTACCGTACAAGTTCAATATCACAGAAAGTGAAAAATGGATAAAGAACTTGTGGTACTTACATACAATGCAGTATCACTCAGCAATGAAATCTATGTCATCAGGCCCGTAGCAGCATAATGAGTGGATTCAGGTACGATGATTCTAACTGAAATAAGTCACACAGAAAAAGAAACATCATAAGATATCACTAATACACGGAATGTAAACTTGGCTACACAGGAACTGCATTCCAAAACAGAACAGGGTCTCAAATTTAGAAAACCAACTTATGCTTGCTTAAGGGGAAAGGTGAGTTGGGGTGCTGCATAAAACCAGAGATTGAAATGAGCATAGATAAAGTTCCTTAAGCCAAATATGGAATAGACAAGAGCTACTCCTTGCTCAACGAAATGGACTCAACACCGCATATTAAACGCCTAAGAATGTACCTGACTAGTAAGTATCTTAAAACCTATGGATTGCTATGTCTCCGAAAGAGAATCAAGCATGTGTACAGGGGCATAAACGCAGCAGTGATAGGATTGGAGAGGTTCGGTGAGCAAATGAAGACCCTTTGAAGTCATATTGCATGGTACCCATTCCACGGGTTTCAACTACCCAGGTTTTAGGTATTCTTCCTTCAGCTAAAATATGCATGTGGAACCCAGAGTATGATCAACCATGTGATCGGGAGACGTGTTCAAATATGTCTCAGTTTTCGTACCCTGGTACTCGGGTGCAACATTCCAGACGCTTTACTAACACTCTCCCGACTTGGAGAGTCAGTCCCTTTAACCTCCTGTTTGGCCCAGTTTGCAATTTCTGCGGAAGATGAACAGGAATAGCGAGAACCAATGAGAGGCTAGCTGGAGGTGTCTGGACGGGCAAATTTAACTCTCATTTCCCACCAGGAAGAGGAAATAACCAAAGGCTCAGTGTGCCGTACCGGAACCAGATTAGGGCCTGAAGCCATCCTGCGGTGTTGCGGCCAGCTCAAAAGAAAGCGAGTTGAAGAAAGGAGCTCAGGGGCACTGTAATTCACAAACCTGCAGAGTTATAAATGACAGCTATCGTCCAAAAATAGACTGAAGTAAGGCTGCCAAGAGGACTTGAAAGTGGGGCAGAATTGCAGGAAACCGATTTCAGGAGGTAGACTGGAATTGCATTGAAAGCATAGGAAAAGAGGCAAAACGTCCACAATGATGCACTTGGCCAAAAAGGGCGTATGCGTTTTTTCCTGAATATATTCAGGAAAAAACGCATACGCCCTTTTTGGCCAACCAAGCAAGCTTGCAAAGGAAATCTGCACTACAATGAAGTCTCACTTCCCCCCGGTCAAAAGGGCCATCTGAAAAAAGTGTAAAGTCCAGAAAGGCAGGACAGGCCATGGAGAACTGGGAGCCTTGTTATGCTGATGGGCGGGATGTAAATTGCCAACAACCACTCGGGAGAAGTGTATGGTGTTTCCTGAAACATCTAAAAAACAAAGCAACAGAACCTAGGGCACTTCCACTTATGGTCCTATAGCTTAGGGAAATTAAAATCAAAAAGACACAGCCACCCCAAAGTTTGGAACGGCTCTGTTTACAAGAACCTCGTTTACAGTACAAGTTCAACATCGCAGAAAGTGAAAAATGGATAAAGAAGTTGTGGTATTTACTTACAAAGCAATATCACTCAGCAATGAAATCTGTGTCATCAGGCCCTTAGCAGCACAATGAGTGGATTCAGGTATGATGACTCTAACTGAAGTAAGTCACACAGAAAAAGAAACATCATAAGATATCAGTAATACACGGAATGTAAACTTGGCTACACAGGAACTGAATTACAGAACAGAACAGGGTCTCAAATTTAGAAAACCAACTTATTCTTGCTTAAGGGGAAAGGTGAGTTGGGGTGCTGCATAAAACCAGAGATTGAAATGAGCACAGATAAAGTTCCTTTAGCCAAATATGGAATAGACAAGAGCTACTCCTTGCTCAACGAAATGGACTCAACACCCCATATTAAACGCCTAAGAATGTACCTGACTAGTAAGTATCTTAAAACCTATGGATTGCTATGTCTCCGAAAGAGAATCAAGCATGTGTACAGGGGCATAAACGCAGCAGTGATAGGATTGGAGAGGTTCGGTGAGCAAATGAAGACCCTTTGAAGTCATATTGCATGGTACCCATTCCACGGGTTTCAACTACCCAGGTTTAAGATATTCTTCCTTCAGCTAAAACATGCATGTGGAACCTAGAGTATGATCAACCATGTGATCGGGAGACGTGTTCAAATATGTCTCAGTTTTCCTCCCCTGGTACTCGGGTGCAACATTCCAGACGCTTTACTAACACTCTCCCCACTTGGAGAGTCAGCGCCTTTAACCTCCTGTTGGCCCAGTTTGCAATTTCTGCGGAAGATGAACAGGAATAGCAAGAACCAATGAGAGGCTAGCTGGAGGTGTCTGGACGGACAAATTTAACTCTCATTTCCCACCAGGAAGAGGAATTAACCAAAGGCTCAGCATGCCGGGCCGGAACCAGATTAGGGCCTGAAGCCATCCTGCGGTGTTGCGGCCAGGTCACAAGAAAGCGAGTTGAAGAAAGGAGCTCAGGGGCACTGTAATTCACAAACCTGCAGAGTTATAAATGACAGCTATCGTCCAAAAATAGACTGAAGTAAGGCTGCCAAGAGGACTTGAAAGCGGGGCAGAATTGCAGGAAACCGATTTCAGGAGGTAGACTGGAATTGCATTGAAAGCATAGGAAAAGAGGCAGAACGTCCACAATGATGCACTTGGCCAAAAAGGGCGTATGCGTTTTTTCCTGAATATATTCAGGAAAAAACGCATACGCCCTTTTTGGCCAACCAAGCAAGCTTGCAAAGGAAATCTGCACTACAATGAAGTCTCACTTCCCCCCGGTCAAAAGGGCCATCTGAAAAAAGTGTAAAATCCAGAAAGGCAGGACAGGCCATGGAGAACTGGGAGCCTTGTTATGCTGATGGGCGGGATGTAAATTGCCAACAACCACTCGGGAGAAGTGTATGGTGTTTCCTGAGACATCTAAAAAACAAAGCAACAGAGCCTAGGGCACTTCCACTTATGGTCCTATAGCTTAGGGAAATTAAAATCAAAAAGACACAGCCACCCCAAAGTTTGGGACGCCTCCGTTTAAAAGAACCTCGTTTACCGTACAAGTTCAATATCACAGAAAGTGAAAAATGGATAAAGAACTTGTGGTACTTACGTACAATGCAGTATCACTCAGCAATGAAATCTATGTCATCAGGCCCGTAGCAGCATAATGAGTGGATTCAGGTACGATGATTCTAACTGAAATAAGTCACACAGAAAAAGAAACATCATAAGATATCACTAATACACGGAATGTAAACTTGGCTACACAGGAACTGCATTCCAAAACAGAACAGGGTCTCAAATTTAGAAAACCAACTTATGCTTGCTTAAGGGGAAAGGTGAGTTGGGGTGCTGCATAAAACCAGAGATTGAAATGAGCACAGATAAAGTTCCTTAAGCCAAATATGGAATAGACAAGAGCTACTCCTTGCTCAACGAAATGGACTCAACACCGCATATTAAACGCCTAAGAATGTACCTGACTAGTAAGTATCTTAAAACCTATGGATTGCTATGTCTCCGAAAGAGAATCAAGCATGTGTACAGGGGCATAAACGCAGCAGTGATAGGATTGGAGAGGTTCGGTGAGCAAATGAAGACCCTTTGAAGTCATATTGCATGGTAACCATTCCACGGGTTTCAACTACCCAGGTTTTAGGTATACTTCCTTCAGCTAAAATATTCATGTGGAACCCAGAGTATGATCAACCATGTGATCGGGAGACGTGTTCAAATATGTCTCAGTTTTCCTCCCCTGGTACTCGGGTGCAACATTCCAGACGCTTTACTAACACTCTCCCCACTTGGAGAGTCAGCGCCTTTAACCTCCTGTTTGGCCCAGTTTGCAATTTCTGCGGAAGATGAACAGGAATAGCGAGAACCAGTGAGAGGCTAGCTGGAGGTGTCTGGACGGGCAAATTTAACTCTCATTTCCCACCAGGAAGAGGAAATAACCAAAGGCTCAGCGTGCCGTACCGGAACCAGATTAGGGCCTGAAGCCATCCTGCGGTGTTGCGGCCAGCTCAAAAGAAAGCGAGTTGAAGAAAGGAGCTCAGGGGCACTGTAATTCACAAACCTACAGAGTTATAAATGACAGCTATCGTCCAAAAATAGACTGAAGTAAGGCTGCCAAGAGGACTTGAAAGCGGGGCAGAATTGCAGGAAACCGATTTCAGGAGGTAGACTGGAATTGCATTGAAAGCATAGGAAAAGAGGCAGGACGTCCACAATGATGCACTTGGCCAAAAAGGGCGTATGCGTTTTTTCCTGAATATATTCAGGAAAAAACGCATACGCCCTTTTTGGCCAACCAAGCAAGCTTGCAAAGGAAATCTGCACTACAATGAAGTCTCACTTCCCCCCGGTCAAAAGGGCCATCTGAAAAAAGTGTAAAATCCAGAAAGGCAGGACAGGCCATGGAGAACTGGGAGCCTTGTTATGCTGATGGGCGGGATGTAAATTGCCAACAACCACTCGGGAGAAGTGTATGGTGTTTCCTGAAACATCTAAAAAACAAAGCAACAGAACCTAGGGCACTTCCACTTATAGTCCTATAGCTTAGGGAAATTAAAATCAAAAAGACACAGCCACCCCAAAGTTTGGAACGGCTCTGTTTACAAGAACCTCGTTTACAGTACAAGTTCAACATCGCAGAAAGTGAAAAATGGATAAAGAAGTTGTGGTATTTACTTACAAAGCAATATCACTCAGCAATGAAATCTGTGTCATCAGGCCCTTAGCAGCACAATGAGTGGATTCAGGTATGATGATTCTAACTGAAATAAGTCACACAGAAAAAGAAACATCATAAGATATCAGTAATACACGGAATGTAAACTTGGCTACACAGGAACTGAATTACAGAACAGAACAGGGTCTCAAATTTAGAAAACCAACTTATTCTTGCTTAAGGGTAAAGGAGAGTTGGGGTGCTGCATAAAACCAGAGATTGAAATGAGCACAGATAAAGTTCCTTAAGCCAAATACGGAATAGACAAGAGCTACTCCTTGCTCAACGAAATGGACTCAACACCCCATATTAAACGCCTAAGAATGTACCTGACTAGTAAGTATCTTAAAACCTATGGATTGCTATGTCTCCGAAAGAGAATCAAGCATGTGTACAGGGGCATAAACGCAGCAGTGATAGGATTGGAGAGGTTCGGTGAGCAAATGAAGACCCTTTGAAGTCATATTGCATGGTACCCATTCCACGGGTTTCAACTACCCAAGTTTAAGGTATTCTTCCTTCAGCTAAAACATGCATGTGGAACCTAGAGTATGATCAACCATGTGATCGGGAGACGTGTTCAAATATGTCTAAGTTTTCCTCCCCTGGTACTCGGGTGCAACATTCCTGACGCTTTACTAACACTCTCCCCACTTGGAGAGTCAGTCCCTTTAACCTCCTGTTTGGCCCAGTTTGCAATTTCTGCGGAAGATGAACAGGAATAGCGAGAACCAATGAGAGGCTAGCTGGAGGTGTCTGAACGGGCAAATTTAACTCTCATTTCCCACCAGGAAGAGGAATTAACCAAAGGCTCAGCATGCCGGGCCGGAACCAGATTAGGGCCTGAAGCCATCCTGCGGTGTTGCGGCCAGGTCACAAGAAAGCGAGTTGAAGAAAGGAGCTCAGGGGCACTGTAATTCACAAACCTGCAGAGTTATAAATGACAGCTATCGTCCAAAAATAGACTGAAGTAAGGCTGCCAAGAGGACTTGAAAGCGGGGCAGAATTGCAGGAAACCGATTTCAGGAGGTAGACTGGAATTGCATTGAAAGCATAGGAAAAGAGGCAGAACGTCCACAATGATGCACTTGGCCAAAAAGGGCGTATGCGTTTTTTCCTGAATATATTCAGGAAAAAACGCATACGCCCTTTTTGGCCAACCAAGCAAGCTTGCAAAGGAAATCTGCACTACAATGAAGTCTCACTTCCCCCCGGTCAAAAGGGACATCTGAATAAAGTGTAAAATCCAGAAAGGCAGGACAGGCCATGGAGAACTGGGAGCCTTGTTATGCTGATGGGCGGGATGTAAATTGCCAACAGACATTCGGGAGAAGTGTATGGTGTTTCCTGAAACATCTAAAAAACAAAGCAACAGAGCCTAGGGCACTGCCACTTATGGTCCTATAGCTTAGGGAAATTAAAATCAAAAAGACACAGCCACCCCAAAGTTTGGGACGCCTCTGTTTACAAGAACCTCGTTTACAGTACAAGTTCAACATCGCAGAAAGTGAAAAATGGATAAAGAAGTTGTGGTATTTACTTACAAAGCAATATCACTCAGCAATGAAATCTATGTCATCAGGCCCTTAGCATCACAATGAGTGGATTCAGGTATGATGATTCTAACAGAAATAAGTCACACAGAAAAAGAAACATCATAAGATATCACTAATACACGGAATGTAAACTTGGCTACACAGGAACTGAATTACAGAACAGAACAGGGTCTCAAATTTAGAAAACCAACTTATGCTTGCTTAAGGGTAAAGGTGAGTTGGGGTGCTGCATAAAACCAGAGATTGAAATGAGCACAGATAAAGTTCCTTAAGTCAAATATGGAATAGACAAGAGCTACTCCTTGCTCAACGAAATGGACTCAACACCGCATATTAAACGCCTAAGAATGTACCTGACTAGTAAGTATCTTAAAACCTATGGATTGCTATGTCTCCGAAAGAGAATCAAGCATGTGTACAGGGGCATAAACGCAGCAGTGATAGGATTGGAGAGGTTCGGTGAGCAAATGAAGACCCTTTGAAGTCATATTGCATGGTACCCATTACACGGGTCTCAACTCTCCAGGTTTAAGGTATTCTTCCTTCAGCTAAAACATGCATGTGGAACCCAAGTATGATCAACCATGTGAACGGGAGACGTGTTCAAATATGTCTCAGTTTTCCTCCCCTGGTACTCGGGTGCAACATTCCAGACGCTTTACTAACACTCTCCCCACTTGGAGAGTCAGCGCCTTTAACCTCCTGTTTGGCCCAGTTTGCAATTTCTGCGGAAGATGAACAGGAATAGCGAGAACCAGTGAGAGGCTAGCTGGAGGTGTCTGGACGGGCAAATTTAACTCTCAATTCCCACCAGGAAGAGGAAATAACCAAAGGCTCAGCGTGCCGTACCGGAACCAGATTAGGGCCTGAAGCCATCCTGCGGTGTTGCGGCCAGCTCAAAAGAAAGCGAGTTGAAGAAAGGAGCTCAGGGGCACTGTAATTCACAAACCTGCAGAGTTATAAATGACAGCTATTGTCCAAAAATATACTGAAGTAAGGCTGCCAAGAGGACTTGAAAGCGGGGCAGAATTGCAGGAAACCGATTTCAGGAGGTAGACTGGAATTGCATTGAAAGCATAGGAAAAGAGGCAGAATGTCCACAATGATGCACTTGGCCAAAAAGGGCGTATGCGTTTTTTCCTGAATATATTCAGGAAAAAACGCATACGTCCTTTTTGGCCAACCAAGCAAGCTTGCAAAGGAAATCTGCACTACAATGAAGTCTCACTTCCCCCCGGTCAAAAGGGCCATCTGAAAAAAGTGTAAAATCCAGAAAGGCAGGACAGGCCATGGAGAACTGGGAGCCTTGTTATGCTGATGGGCGGGATGTAAATTGCCAACAACCACTCAGGAGAAGTGTATGGTGTTTCCTGAAACATCTAAAAAACAAAGCAACAGAGCCTAGGGCACTGCCACTTATGGTCCTATAGCTTAGGGAAATTAAAATCAAAAAGACACAGCCACCCCAAAGTTTGGGACGCCTCTGTTTACAAGAACCTCGTTTACAGTACAAGTTCAACATCGCAGAAAGTGAAAAATGGATAAAGAAGTTGTGGTATTTACTTACAAAGCAATATCACTCAGCAATGAAATCTATGTCATCAGGCCCTTAGCATCACAATGAGTGGATTCAGGTATGATGATTCTAACAGAAATAAGTCACACAGAAAAAGAAACATCATAAGATATCACTAATACACGGAATGTAAACTTGGCTACACAGGAACTGAATTACAGAACAGAACAGGGTCTCAAATTTAGAAAACCAACTTATGCTTGCTTAAGGGTAAAGGTGAGTTGGGGTGCTGCATAAAACCAGAGATTGAAATGAGCACAGATAAAGTTCCTTAAGTCAAATATGGAATAGACAAGAGCTACTCCTTGCTCAACGAAATGGACTCAACACCGCATATTAAACGCCTAAGAATGTACCTGACTAGTAAGTATCTTAAAACCTATGGATTGCTATGTCTCCGAAAGAGAATCAAGCATGTGTACAGGGGCATAAACGCAGCAGTGATAGGATTGGAGAGGTTCGGTGAGCAAATGAAGACCCTTTGAAGTCATATTGCATGGTACCCATTACACGGGTCTCAACTCTCCAGGTTTAAGGTATTCTTCCTTCAGCTAAAACATGCATGTGGAACCCAAGTATGATCAACCATGTGAACGGGAGACGTGTTCAAATATGTCTCAGTTTTCCTCCCCTGGTACTCGGGTGCAACATTCCAGACGCTTTACTAACACTCTCCCCACTTGGAGAGTCAGCGCCTTTAACCTCCTGTTTGGCCCAGTTTGCAATTTCTGCGGAAGATGAACAGGAATAGCGAGAACCAGTGAGAGGCTAGCTGGAGGTGTCTGGACGGGCAAATTTAACTCTCAATTCCCACCAGGAAGAGGAAATAACCAAAGGCTCAGCATGCCGTACTGGAACCAGATTAGGGCCTGAAGCCATCCTGCGGTGTTGCGGCCAGCTCAAAAGAAAGCGAGTTGAAGAAAGGAGCTCAGGGGCACTGTAATTCACAAACCTGCAGAGTTATAAATGACAGCTATTGTCCAAAAATATACTGAAGTAAGGCTGCCAAGAGGACTTGAAAGCGGGGCAGAATTGCAGGAAACCGATTTCAGGAGGTAGACTGGAATTGCATTGAAAGCATAGGAAAAGAGGCAGAACGTCCACAATGATGCACTTGGCCAAAAAGGGCGTATGCGTTTTTTCCTGAATATATTCAGGAAAAAACGCATACGTCCTTTTTGGCCAACCAAGCAAGCTTGCAAAGGAAATCTGCACTACAATGAAGTCTCACTTCCCCCCGGTCAAAAGGGCCATCTGAAAAAAGTGTAAAATCCAGAAAGGCAGGACAGGCCATGGAGAACTGGGAGCCTTGTTATGCTGATGGGCGGGATGTAAATTGCCAACAACCACTCAGGAGAAGTGTATGGTGTTTCCTGAAACATCTAAAAAACAAAGCAACAGAGCCTAGGGCACTGCCACTTATGGTCCTATAGCTTAGGGAAATTAAAATCAAAAAGACACAGCCACCCCAAAGTTTGGGACGCCTCCGTTTACAAGAACCTCGTTTACCGTACAAGTTCAATATCACAGAAAATGAAAAATGGATAAAGAACTTGTGGTACTTACGTACAATGCAGTATCACTCAGCAATGAAATCTATGTCATCAGGCCCGTAGCAGCATAATGAGTGGATTCAGGTACGATGATTCTAACTGAAATAAGTCACACAGAAAAAGAAACATCATAAGATATCACTAATACACGGAATGTAAACTTGGCTACACAGGAACTGCATTCCAAAACAGAACAGGGTCTCAAATTTAGAAAACCAACTTATGCTTGCTTAAGGGGAAAGGTGAGTTGGGGTGCTGCATAAAACCAGAGATTGAAATGAGCACAGATAAAGTTCCTTAAGCCAAATATGGAATAGACAAGAGCTACTCCTTGCTCAACGAAATGGACTCAACACCGCATATTAAACGCCTAAGAATGTACCTGACTAGTAAGTATCTTAAAACCTATGGATTGCTATGTCTCCGAAAGAGAATCAAGCATGTGTACAGGGGCATAAACGCAGCAGTGATAGGATTGGAGAGGTTCGGTGAGCAAATGAAGACCCTTTGAAGTCATATTGCATGGTACCCATTCCACGGGTTTCAACTACCCAGGTTTTAGGTATTCTTCCTTCAGCTAAAATATGCATGTGGAACCCAGAGTATGATCAACCATGTGATCGGGAGACGTGTTCAAATATGTCTCAGTTTTCGTACCCTGGTACTCGGGTGCAACATTCCAGACGCTTTACTAACACTCTCCCGACTTGGAGAGTCAGTCCCTTTAACCTCCTGTTTGGCCCAGTTTGCAATTTCTGCGGAAGATGAACAGGAATAGCGAGAACCAATGAGAGGCTAGCTGGAGGTGTCTGGACGGGCAAATTTAACTCTCATTTCCCACCAGGAAGAGGAAATAACCAAAGGCTCAGTGTGCCGTACCGGAACCAGATTAGGGCCTGAAGCCATCCTGCGGTGTTGCGGCCAGCTCAAAAGAAAGCGAGTTGAAGAAAGGAGCTCAGGGGCACTGTAATTCACAAACCTGCAGAGTTATAAATGACAGCTATCATCCAAAAATAGACTGAAGTAAGGCTGCCAAGAGGACTTGAAAGCGGGGCAGAATTGCAGGAAACCGATTTCAGGAGGTAGACTGGAATTGCATTGAAAACATAGGAAAAGAGGCAGAACGTCCACAATGATGCACTTGGCCAAAAAGGGCGTATGCGTTTTTTCCTGAATATATTCAGGAAAAAACGCATACGCACTTTTTGGCCAACCAAGCAAGCTTGCAAAGGAAATCTGCACTACAATGAAGTCTCACTTCCCCCCGGTCAAAAGGGCCATCTGAAAAAAGTGTAAAATCCAGAAAGGCAGGACAGGCCATGGAGAACTGGGAGCCTTGTTATGCTGATGGGCGGGATGTAAATTGCCAACAACCACTCGGGAGAAGTGTATGGTGTTTCCTGAAACATCTAAAAAACAAAGCAACAGAACCTAGGGCACTTCCACTTATGGTCCTATAGCTTAGGGAAATTAAAATCAAAAAGACACAGCCACCCCAAAGTTTGGAACGGCTCTGTTTACAAGAACCTCGTTTACAGTACAAGTTCAACATCGCAGAAAGTGAAAAATGGATAAAGAAGTTGTGGTATTTACTTACAAAGCAATATCACTCAGCAATGAAATCTGTGTCATCAGGCCCTTAGCAGCACAATGAGTGGATTCAGGTATGATGATTCTAACTGAAATAAGTCACACAGAAAAAGAAACCTCATAAGATATCATTAATACACGGAATGTAAACTTGGCTACACAGGAACTGAATTACACAACAGAACAGGGTCTCAAATTTAGAAAACCAACTTATGCTTCCTTAAGGGTAAAGGTGAGTTGGGGTGCTGCATAAAACCAGAGATTGAAATGAGCACAGATAAAGTTCCTTAAGTCAAATATGGAATAGACAAGAGCTACTCCTTGCTCAACGAAATGGACTCAACACCGCATATTAAACGCCTAAGAATGTACCTGACTAGTAAGTATCTTAAAACCTATGGATTGCTATGTCTCTGAAAGAGAATCAAGCATGTGTACAGGGGCATAAACGCAGCAGTGATAGGATTGGAGAGGTTCGGTGAGCAAATGAAGACCCTTTGAAGTCATATTGCATGGTACCCATTACACGGGTCTCAACTCTCCAGGTTTAAGGTATTCTTCCTTCAGCTAAAACATGCATGTGGAACCCAAGTATGATCAACTATGTGAACGGGAGACGTGTTCAAATATGTCTCAGTTTTCCTCCCCTGGTACTCGGGTGCAACATTCCAGACGCTTTACTAACACTCTCCCCAATTGGAGAGTCAGCGCCTTTAACCTCCTGTTTGGCCCAGTTTGCAATTTCTGCGGAAGATGAACAGGAATAGCGAGAACCAGTGAGAGGCTAGCTGGAGGTGTCTGGACGGGCAAATTTAACTCTCAATTCCCACCAGGAAGAGGAAATAACCAAAGGCTCAGCGTGCCGTACCGGAACCAGATTAGGGCCTGAAGCCATCCTGCGGTGTTGCGGCCAGCTCAAAAGAAAGCGAGTTGAAGAAAGGAGCTCAGGGGCACTGTAATTCACAAACCTGCAGAGTTATAAATGACAGCTATTGTCCAAAAATATACTGAAGTAAGGCTGCCAAGAGGACTTGAAAGCGGGGCAGAATTGCAGGAAACCGATTTCAGGAGGTAGACTGGAATTGCATTGAAAGCATAGGAAAAGAGGCAGAATGTCCACAATGATGCACTTGGCCAAAAAGGGCGTATGCGTTTTTTCCTGAATATATTCAGGAAAAAACGCATACGTCCTTTTTGGCCAACCAAGCAAGCTTGCAAAGGAAATCTGCACTACAATGAAGTCTCACTTCCCCCCGGTCAAAAGGGCCATCTGAAAAAAGTGTAAAATCCAGAAAGGCAGGACAGGCCATGGAGAACTGGGAGCCTTGTTATGCTGATGGGCGGGATGTAAATTGCCAACAACCACTCAGGAGAAGTGTATGGTGTTTCCTGAAACATCTAAAAAACAAAGCAACAGAGCCTAGGGCACTTCCACTTATGGTCCTATAGCTTAGGGAAATTAAAATCAAAAAGACACAGCCACCCCAAAGTTTGGGACGCCTCCGTTTACAAGAACCTCGTTTACCGTACAAGTTCAATATCACAGAAAGTGAAAAATGGATAAAGAACTTGTGGTACTTACGTACAATGCAGTATCACTCAGCAATGAAATCTATGTCATCAGGCCCGTAGCAGCATAATGAGTGGATTCAGGTACGATGATTCTAACTGATATAAGTCACACAGAAAAAGAAACATCATAAGATATCAGTAATACACGGAATGTAAACTTGGCTACACAGGAACTGCATTCCAAAACAGAACAGGGTCTCAAATTTAGAAAACCAACTTATGCTTGCTTAAGGGGAAAGGTGAGTTGGGGTGCTGCATAAAACCAGAGATTGAAATGAGCACAGATAAAGTTCCTTAAGCCAAATATGGAATAGACAAGAGCTACTCCTTGCTCAACGAAATGGACTCAACACCGCATATTAAACGCCTAAGAATGTACCTGACTAGTAAGTATCTTAAAACCTATGGATTGCTATGTCTCCGAAAGAGAATCAAGCATGTGTACAGGGGCATAAACGCAGCAGTGATAGGATTGGAGAGGTTCGGTGAGCAAATGAAGACCCTTTGAAGTCATATTGCATGGTACCCATTCCACGGGTTTCAACTACCCAGGTTTTAGGTATTCTTCCTTCAGCTAAAATATGCATGTGGAACCCAGAGTATGATCAACCATGTGATCGGGAGACGTGTTCAAATATGTCTCAGTTTTCGTACCCTGGTACTCGGGTGCAACATTCCAGACGCTTTACTAACACTCTCCCGACTTGGAGAGTCAGTCCCTTTAACCTCCTGTTTGGCCCAGTTTGCAATTTCTGCGGAAGATGAACAGGAATAGCGAGAACCAATGAGAGGCTAGCTGGAGGTGTCTGGACGGGCAAATTTAACTCTCATTTCCCACCAGGAAGAGGAAATAACCAAAGGCTCAGTGTGCCGTACCGGAACCAGATTAGGGCCTGAAGCCATCCTGCGGTGTTGCGGCCAGCTCAAAAGAAAGCGAGTTGAAGAAAGGAGCTCAGGGGCACTGTAATTCACAAACCTGCAGAGTTATAAATGACAGCTATCGTCCAAAAATAGACTGAAGTAAGGCTGCCAAGAGGACTTGAAAGCGGGGCAGAATTGCAGGAAACCGATTTCAGGAGGTAGACTGGAATTGCATTGAAAGCATAGGAAAAGAGGCAGGACGTCCACAATGATGCACTTGGCCAAAAAGGGCGTATGTGTTTTTTCCTGAATATATTCAGGAAAAAACGCATACGCCCTTTTTGGCCAACCAAGCAAGCTTGCAAAGGAAATCTGCACTACAATGAAGTCTCACTTCCCCCCGGTCAAAAGGGCCATCTGAAAAAAGTGTAAAATCCAGAAAGGCAGGACAGGCCATGGAGAACTGGGAGCCTTGTTATGCTGATGGGCGGGATGTAAATTGCCAACAACCACTCGGGAGAAGTGTATGGTGTTTCCTGAAACATCTAAAAAACAAAGCAACAGAACCAAGGGCACTTCCACTTATGGTCCTATAGCTTAGGGAAATTAAAATCAAAAAGACACAGCCACCCCAAAGTTTGGAACGGCTCTGTTTACAAGAACCTCGTTTACAGTACAAGTTCAACATCGCAGAAAGTGAAAAATGGATAAAGAAGTTGTGGTATTTACTTACAAAGCAATATCACTCAGCAATGAAATCTGTGTCATCAGGCCCTTAGCAGCACAATGAGTGGATTCAGGTATGATGATTCTAACTGAAATAAGTCACACAGAAAAAGAAACATCATAAGATATCAGTAATACACGGAATGTAAACTTGGCTACACAGGAACTGAATTACAGAACAGAACAGGGTCTCAAATTTAGAAAACCAACTTATTCTTGCTTAAGGGTAAAGGTGAGTTGGGGTGCTGCATAAAACCAGAGATTGAAATGAGCACAGATAAAGTTCCTTTAGCCAAATATGGAATAGACAAGAGCTACTCCTTGCTCAACGAAATGGACTCAACACCCCATATTAAACGCCTAAGAATGTACCTGACTAGTAAGTATCTTAAAACCTATGGATTGCTATGTCTCCGAAAGAGAATCAAGCATGTGTACAGGGGCATAAACGCAGCAGTGATAGGATTGGAGAGGTTCGGTGAGCAAATGAAGACCCTTTGAAGTCATATTGCATGGTACCCATTCCACGGGTTTCAACTACCCAGGTTTAAGATATTCTTCCTTCAGCTAAAACATGCATGTGGAACCTAGAGTATGATCAACCATGTGATCGGGAGACGTGTTCAAATATGTCTCAGTTTTCCTCCCCTGGTACTCGGGTGCAACATTCCAGATGCTTTACTAACACTCTCCCCACTTGGAGAGTCAGCGCCTTTAACCTCCTGTTGGCCCAGTTTGCAATTTCTGCGGAAGATGAACAGGAATAGCAAGAACCAATGAGAGGCTAGCTGGAGGTGTCTGGACGGGCAAATTTAACTCTCATTTCCCACCAGGAAGAGGAATTAACCAAAGGCTCAGCATGCCGGGCCGGAACCAGATTAGGGCCTGAAGCCATCCTGCGGTGTTGCGGCCAGGTCACAAGAAAGCGAGTTGAAGACAGGAGCTCAGGGGCACTGTAATTCACAAACCTGCAGAGTTATAAATGACAGCTATCGTCCAAAAATAGACTGAAGTAAGGCTGCCAAGAGGACTTGAAAGCGGGGCAGAATTGCAGGAAACCGATTTCAGGAGGTAGACTGGAATTGCATTGAAAGCATAGGAAAAGAGGCAGAACGTCCACAATGATGCACTTGGCCAAAAAGGGCGTATGCGTTTTTTCCTGAATATATTCAGGAAAAAACGCATACGCCCTTTTTGGCCAACCAAGCAAGCTTGCAAAGGAAATCTGCACTACAATGAAGTCTCACTTCCCCCCGGTCAAAAGGGCCATCTGAAAAAAGTGTAAAATCCAGAAAGGCAGGACAGGCCATGGAGAACTGGGAGCCTTGTTATGCTGATGGGCGGGATGTAAATTGCCAACAAACACTCGGGAGAAGTGTATGGTGTTTCCTGAAACATCTAAAAAACAAAGCAACAGAGCCTAGGGCACTTCCACTTATGGTCCTATAGCTTAGGGAAATTAAAATCAAAAAGACACAGCCACCCCAAAGTTTGGGACGCCTCCGTTTACAAGAACCTCGTTTACCATACAAGTTCAATATCACAGAAAGTGAAAAATGGATAAAGAACTTGTGGTACTTACGTACAATGCAGTATCACTCAGCAATGAAATCTATGTCATCAGGCCCGTAGCAGCATAATGAGTGGATTCAGGTACGATGATTCTAACTGAAATAAGTCACACAGAAAAAGAAACATCATAAGATATCACTAATACACGGAATGTAAACTTGGCTACACAGGAACTGCATTCCAAAACAGAACAGGGTCTCAAATTTAGAAAACCAACTTATGCTTGCTTAAGGGGAAAGGTGAGTTGGGGTGCTGCATAAAACCAGAGATTGAAATGAGCACAGATAAAGTTCCTTAAGCCAAATATGGAATAGACAAGAGCTACTCCTTGCTCAACGAAATGGACTCAACACCGCATATTAAACGCCTAAGAATGTACCTGACTAGTAAGTATCTTAAAACCTATGGATTGCTATGTCTCCGAAAGAGAATCAAGCATGTGTACAGGGGCATAAACGCAGCAGTGATAGGATTGGAGAGGTTCGGTGAGCAAATGAAGACCCTTTGAAGTCATATTGCATGGTACCCATTCCACGGGTTTCAACTACCCAGGTTTTAGGTATTCTTCCTTCAGCTAAAATATGCATGTGGAACCCAGAGTATGATCAACCATGTGATCGGGAGACGTGTTCAAATATGTCTCAGTTTTCGTACCCTGGTACTCGGGTGCAACATTCCAGACGCTTTACTAACACTCTCCCGACTTGGAGAGTCAGTCCCTTTAACCTCCTGTTTGGCCCAGTTTGCAATTTCTGCGGAAGATGAACAGGAATAGCGAGAACCAATGAGAGGCTAGCTGGAGGTGTCTGGACGGGCAAATTTAACTCTCATTTCCCACCAGGAAGAGGAAATAACCAAAGGCTCAGCGTGCCGTACCGGAACCAGATTAGGGCCTGAAGCCATCCTGCGGTGTTGCGGCCAGCTCAAAAGAAAGCGAGTTGAAGAAAGGAGCTCAGGGGCACTGTAATTCACAAACCTGCAGAGTTATAAATGACAGCTATCGTCCAAAAATATACTGAAGTAAGGCTGCCAAGAGGACTTGAAAGCGGGGCAGAATTGCAGGAAACCAATTTCAGGAGGTAGACTGGAATTGCATTGAAAGCATAGGAAAAGAGGCAGAACGTCCACAATGATGCACTTGGCCAAAAAGGGCGTATGCGTTTTTTCCTGAATATATTAAGGAAAAAACGCATACGCCCTTTTTGGCCAACCAAGCAAGCTTGCAAAGGAAATCTGCACTACAATGAAGTCTCACTTCCCCCCGGTCAAAAGGGCCATCTGAAAAAAGTGTAAAATCCAGAAAGGCAGGACAGGCCATGGAGAACTGGGAGCCTTGTTATGCTGATGGGCGGGATGTAAATTGCCAACAACCACTCCGGAGAAGTGTATGGTGTTTCCTGAAACATCTAAAAAACAAAGCAACAGAACCTAGGGCACTTCCACTTATGGTCCTATAGCTTAGGGAAATTAAAATCAAAAAGACACAGCCACCCCAAAGTTTGGAACGGCTCTGTTTACAAGAACCTCGTTTACAGTACAAGTTCAACATCGCAGAAAGTGAAAAATGGAGAAAGAAGTTGTGGTATTTACTTACAAAGCAATATCACTCAGCAATGAAATCTGTGTCATCAGGCCCTTAGCAGCACAATGAGTGGATTCAGGTATGATGATTCTAACTGAAGTAAGTCACACAGAAAAAGAAACATCATAAGATATCAGTAATACACGGAATGTAAACTTGGCTACACAGGAACTGAATTACAGAACAGAACAGGGACTCAAATTTAGAAAACCAACTTATGCTTGCTTAAGGGTAAAGGTGAGTTGGGGTGCTGCATAAAACCAGAGATTGAAATGAGCACAGATAAAGTTCCTTAAGCCAAATATGGAATAGACAAGAGCTACTCCTTGCTCAACGAAATGGACTCAACACCGCATATTAAACGCCTAAGAATGTACCTGACTAGTAAGTATCTTAAAACCTATGGATTGCTATGTCTCCAAAAGAGAATCAAGCCTGTGTACAGGGGCATAAACGCAGCAGTGATAGGATTGGAGAGGTTCGGTGAGCAAATGAAGACCCTTTGAAGTCATATTGCATGGTACCCATTACACGGGTCTCAACTCTCCAGGTTTAAGGTATTCTTCCTTCAGCTAAAACATGCATGTGGAACCCAGAGTATGATCAACCATGTGATCGGGAGACGTGTTCAAATATGTCTCAGTTTTCCTCCCCTGGTACTCGGGTGCAACATTCCAGACGCTTTACTAACACTCTCCCCACTTGGAGAGTCAGTCCCTTTAACCTCCTGTTTGGCCCAGTTTGCAATTTCTGCGGAAGATGAACAGGAATAGCAAGAACCAATGAGAGGCTAGCTGGAGGTGTCTGGACGGGCAAATTTAACTCTCATTTCCCACCAGGAAGAGGAATTAACCAAAGGCTCAGCATGCCGGGCCGAAACCAGATTAGGGCCTGAAGCCATCCTGCGGTGTTGCGGCCAGGTCACAAGAAAGCGAGTTGAAGAAAGGAGCTCAGGGGCACTGTAATTCACAAACCTGCAGAGTTATAAATGACAGCTATCGTCCAAAAATAGACTGAAGTAAGGCTGCCAAGAGGACTTGAAAGCGGGGCAGCATTGCAGGAAACCGATTTCAGGAGGTAGACTGGAATTGCATTGAAAGCATAGGAAAAGAGGCAGAACGTCCACAATGATGCACTTGGCCAAAAAGGGCGTATGCATTTTTTCCTGAATATATTCAGGAAAAAACGCATACGCCCTTTTTGGCCAACCAAGCAAGCTTGCAAAGGAAATCTGCACTACAATGAAGTCTCACTTCCCCCCGGTCAAAAGGGCCATCTGAAAAAAGTGTAAATTCCAGAAAGGCAGGACAGGCCATGGAGAACTGGGAGCCTTGTTATGCTGATGGGCGGGATGTAAATTGCCAACAGACACTCAGGAGAAGTGTATGGTGTTTCCTGAAACATCTAAAAAACAAAGCAACAGAGCCTAGGGCACTGCCACTTATGGTCCTATAGCTTAGGGAAATTAAAATCAAAAAGACACAGCCACCCCAAAGTTTGGGACGCCTCTGTTTACAAGAACCTCCTTTACAGTACAAGTTCAACATCACAGAAAGTGAAAAATGGATAAAGAACTTGTGGTACTTACGTACAATGCAGTATCACTCAGCAATGAAATCTATGTCATCAGGCCCGTAGCAGCACAATGAGTGGATTCAGGTACGATGATTCTAACTGAAATAAGTCACACAGAAAAAGAAACATCATAAGATATCACTAATACACGGAATGTAAACTTGGCTACACAGGAACTGCATTCCAAAACAGAACAGGGTCTCAAATTTAGAAAACCAACTTATGCTTGCTTAAGGGGAAAGGTGAGTTGGGGTGCTGCATAAAACCAGAGATTGAAATGAGCACAGATAAAGTTCCTTAAGCCAAATATGGAATAGACAAGAGCTACTCCTTGCTCAATGAAATGGACTCAAAACCCCATATTAAACCCCTAAGAATGTACCTGACTAGTAAGTATCTTAAAACCTATGGATTGCTATGTCTCCAAAAGAGAATCAAGCGTGTGTACAGGGGAATAAATGCAGCAGTGATAGGATTGGAGAGGTTCGGTGATCAAATGAAGACCCTTTGAAGTCATATTGCATGGTACCCATTACACGGGTCTCAACTCTCCAGGTTTAAGGTATTCTTCCTTCAGCTAAAACATGCATGTGGAACCCAGAGTATGATCAACCATGTGAACGGGAGACGTGTTCAAATATGTCTCAGTTTTCCTCCCCTGGTACTCGGGTGCAACATTCCAGATGCTTTACTAACAATCTCCCGACTTGGAGAGTCAGTCCCTTTAACCTCCTGTTTGGCCCAGTTTGCAATTTCTGCGGAAGATGAACAGGAATAGCGAGAACCAATGAGAGGCTAGCTGGAGGTGTCTGGACGGGCAAATTTAACTCTCATTTCCCACCAGGAAGAGGAATTAACCAAAGGCTCAGCATGCCGGGCCGGAACCAGATTAGGGCCTGAAGCCATCCTGCGGTGTTGCGACCAGGTCACAAGAAAGCGAGTTGAAGAAAGGAGCTCAGGGGCACTGTAATTCACAAACCTGCAGAGTTATAAATGACAGCTATCGTCCAAAAATAGACTGAAGTAAGGCTGCCAAGAGGACTTGAAAGCGGGGCAGAATTGCAGGAAACCGATTTCAGGAGGTAGACTGGAATTGCATTGAAAGCATAGGAAAAGAGGCAGAACGTCCACAATGATGCACTTGGCCAAAAAGGGCGTATGCGTTTTTTCCTGAATATATTCAGGAAAAAACGCATACGCCCTTTTTGGCCAACCAAGCAAGCTTGCAAAGGAAATCTGCACTACAATGAAGTCTCACTTCCCCTCGGTCAAAAGGGCCATCTGAAAAAAGTGTAAAATCCAGAAAGGCAACAGGCCATTGAGAACTGGGAGCCTTGTTATGCTGAGGGGCGGGATGTAAATTGCCAACAGACACTTGGAAGAATTGTATGGTGTTTCCTGAAACATCTAAAAAACAAAGCAACAGAGCCTAGGGCACTTCCACTTATGGTCCTATAGCTTAGGGAAATTAAAATCAAAAAGACACAGCCACCCCAAAGTTTGGAACGGCTCTGTTTACAAGAACCTCGTTTACAGTACAAGTTCAACATCGCAGAAAGTGAAAAATGGATAAAGAACTTGTGGTACTTACGTACAATGCAGTATCACTCAGCAATGAAATCTATGTCATCAGGCCTGTAGCAGCATAATGAGTAGATTCAGGTACGATGATTCTAACTGAAATAAGTCACACAGAAAAAGAAACATCATAAGATATCACTAATACACGGAATGTAAACTTGGCTACACAGGAACTGAATTCCAAAACAGAACAGGTTCTCAAATTTAGAAAACCAACTTATGCTTGCTTAAGGGGAAAGGTGAGTTGGGTTGCTGCATAAAACCAGAGATTGAAATGAGCACAGATAAAGTTCCTTAAGCCAAATATGGAATAGACAAGAGCTACTCCTTGCTCAACGAAATGGACTCAACACCGCATATTAAACGCCTAAGAATGTACCTGACTAGTAAGTATCTTAAAACCTATGGATTGCTATGTCTCCGAAAGAGAATCAAGCATGTGTACAGGGGGATAAACGCAGCAGTGATAGGATTGGAGAGGTTCGGTGAGCAAATGAAGACCCTTTGAAGTCATATTGCATGGTACCCATTACACGGGTCTTAACTCTCCAGGTTTAAGGTATTCTTCCTTCAGCTAAAACATGCATGTGGAACCCAAGTATGATCAACCATGTGAACGGGAGACGTGTTCAAATATGTCTCAGTTTTCCTCCCCTGGTACTCGGGTGCAACATTCCAGACGCTTTACTAACACTCTCCCCACTTGGAGAGTCAGTGCCTTTAACCTCCTGTTTGGCCCAGTTTGCAATTTCTGCGGAAGATGAACAGGAATAGCGAGAACCAATGAGAGGCTAGCTGGAGGTGTCTGGACGGGCAAATTTAACTCTCATTTCCCACCAGGAAGAGGAAATAACCAAAGGCTCAGCGTGCCGTGCCGGAACCAGATTAGGGCCTGAAGCCATCCTGCGGTGTTGCGGCCAGGTCACAAGAAAGCGAGTTGAAGAAAGGAGCTCAGGGGCACTGTAATTCACAAACCTGCAGAGTTATAAATTACAGCTATCGTCCAAAAATAGACTGAAGTAAGGCTGCCAAGAGGACTTGAAAGCGGGGCAGCATTGCAGGAAACCGATTTCAGGAGGTAGACTGGAATTGCATTGAAAGCATAGGAAAAGAGGCAGAACGTCCACAATGATGCACTTGGCCAAAAAGGGCGTATGCGTTTTTTCCTGAATATATTCAGGAAAAAACGCATACGCCCTTTTTGGCCAACCAAGCAAGCTTGCAAAGGAAATCTGCACTACAATGAAGTCTCACTTCCCCCCGGTCAAAAGGGCCATCTGAAAAAAGTGTAAAATCCAGAAAGGCAGGACAGGCCATGGAGAACTGGGAGCCTTGTTATGCTGATGGGCGGGATGTAAATTGCCAACAACCACTCGGGAGAAGTGTATGGTGTTTCCTGAAACATCTAAAAAACAAAGCAACAGAACCTAGGGCACTTCCACTTATGGTCCTATAGCTTAGGGAAATTAAAATCAAAAAGACACAGCCACCCCAAAGTTTGGAACGGCTCTGTTTACAAGAACCTCGTTTACAGTACAAGTTCAACATCGCAGAAAGTGAAAAATGGATAAAGAAGTTGTGGTATTTACTTACAAAGCAATATCACTCAGCAACGAAATCTGTGTCATCAGGCCCGTAGCAGCACAATGAGTGGATTCAGGTATGATGATTCTAACTGAAGTAAGTCACACAGAAAAAGAAACATCATAAGATATCAGTAATACACGGAATGTAAACTTGGCTACACAGGAACTGAATTACAGAACAGAACAGGGTCTCAAATTTAGAAAACCAACTTCTGCTTGCTTAAGGGTAAAGGTGAGTTGGGGTGCTGCATAAAACCAGAGATTGAAATGAGCACAGATAAAGTTCCTTAAGCCAAATATGGAATAGACAAGAGCTACTCCTTGCTCAACGAAATGGACTCAACACCCCATATTAAACGCCTAAGAATGTTCCTGACTAGTAAGTATCTTAAAACCTATGGATTGCTATGCCTCCAAAAGAGAATCAAGCATGTGTACAGGGGCATAAACGCAGCAGTGATAGGATTGGAGAGGTTCGGTGCACAAATGAAGACACTTTGAAGTCATATTGCATGGTACCCATTCCACGGGTTTCAACTACCCAGGTTTAAGGTATTCTTCCTTCAGCTAAAACATGCATGTGGAACCTAGAGTATGATCAACCATGTGATCGGGAGACGTGTTCAAATATGTCTCAGTTTTCGTACCCTGGTACTCGGGTGCAACATTCCAGACGCTTTACTAACACTCTCCCGACTTGGAGAGTCAGTCCCTTTAACCTCCTGTTTGGCCCAGTTTGCAATTTCTGCGGAAGATGAACAGGAATAGCGAGAACCAATGAGAGACTAGCTGGAGGTGTCTGGACGGGCAAATTTAACTCTCATTTCCCACCAGGAAGAGGAAATAACCAAAGGCTCAGCGTGCCGTGCCGGAACCAGATTAGGTCCTGAAGCCATCCTGCGGTGTTGCGGCCAGGTCACAAGAAAGCGAGTTGAAGAAAGGAGCTCAGGGGCACTGTAATTCACAAACCTGCAGAGTTATAAATGACAGCTATCGTCCAAAAATAGACTGAAGTAAGGCTGCCAAGAGGACTTGAAAGCGGGGCAGAATTGCAGGAAACCGATTTCAGGAGGTAGACTGGAATTGCATTGAAAGCATAGGAAAAGAGGCAGAACGTCCACAATGATGCACTTGGCCAAAAAGGGCGTATGCGTTTTTTCCTGAATATATTCAGGAAAAAACGCATACGCCCTTTTTGGCCAACCAAGCAAGCTTGCAAAGGAAATCTGCACTACAATGAAGTCTCACTTCCCCCCGGTCAAAAGGGCCATCTGAAAAAAGTGTAAAATCCAGAAAGGCAGGACAGGCCATGGAGAACTGGGAGCCTTGTTATGCTGATGGGCGGGATGTAAATTGCCAACAACCACTCGGGAGAAGTGTATGGTGTTTCCTGAAACATCTAAAAAACAAAGCAACAGAGCCTAGGGCACTTCCACTTATGGTCCTATAGCTTAGGGAAATTAAAATCAAAAAGACACAGCCACCCCAATGTTTGGAACGGCTCTGTTTACAAGAACCTCGTTTACAGTACAAGTTCAACATCGCAGAAAGTAAAAAATGGATAAAGAACTTGTGGTACTTACGTACAATGCAGTATCACTCAGCAATGAAATCTATGTCATCAGGCCCGTAGCAGCATAATGAGTAGATTCAGGTACGATGATTCTAACTGAAATAAGTCACACAGAAAAAGAAACATCATAAGATATCACTAATACACGGAATGTAAACTTGGCTACACAGGAACTGAATTCCAAAACAGAACAGGGTCTCAAATTTAGAAAACCAACTTATGCTTGCTTAAGGGGAAAGGTGAGTTGGGGTGCTGCATAAAACCAGAGATTGAAATGAGCACAGATAAAGTTCCTTAAGCCAAATATGGAATAGACAAGAGCTACTCCTTGCTCAACGAAATGGACTCAACACCGCATATTAAACGCCTAAGAATGTACCTGACTAGTAAGTATCTTAAAACCTATGGATTGCTATGTCTCCGAAAGAGAATCAAGCATGTGTACAGGGGCATAAACGCAGCAGTGATAGGATTGGAGAGGTTCGGTGAGCAAATGAAGACCCTTTGAAGTCATATTGCATGGTACCCATTCCACGGGTTTCAACTACCCAGGTTTAAGGTATTCTTCCTTCAGCTAAAACATGCATGTGGAACCCAAGTATGATCAACCATGTGAACGGGAGACGTGTTCAAATATGTCTCAGTTTTCCTCCCCTGGTACTCGGGTGCAACATTCCAGACACTTTACTAACACTCTCCCCACTTGGAGAGTCAGCGCCTTTAACCTCCTGTTTGGCCCAGTTTGCAATTTCTGCGGAAGATGAACAGGAATAGCGAGAACCAATGAGAGGCTAGCTGGAGGTGTCTGGACGGGCAAATTTAACTGTCATTTCCCACCAGGAAGAGGAATTAACCAAAGGCTCAGCGTGCCGTACCGGAACCAGATTAGAGCCTGAAGCCATCCTGCGGTGTTGCGGCCAGCTCAAAAGAAAGCGAGTTGAAGAAAGGAGCTCAGGGGCACTGTAATTCACAAACCTGCAGAGTTATAAATGACAGCTATCGTCCAAAAATATACTGAAGTAAGGCTGCCAAGAGGACTTGAAAGCGGGGCAGAATTGCAGGAAACCGATTTCAGGAGGTAGACTGGAATTGCATTGAAAGCATAGGAAAAGAGGCAGAACGTCCACAATGATGCACTTGGCCAAAAAGGGCGTATGCGTTTTTTCCTGAATATATTCAGGAAAAAACGCATACGCCCTTTTTGGCCAACCAAGCAAGCTTGCAAAGGAAATCTGCACTACAATGAAGTCTCACTTCCCCCCGGTCAAAAGGGCCATCTGAAAAAAGTGTAAAATCCAGAAAGGCAGGACAGGCCATGGAGAACTGGGAGCCTTGTTATGCTGATGGGCGGGATGTAAATTGCCAACAACCACTCGGGAGAAGTGTATGGTGTTTCCTGAAACATCTAAAAAACAAAGCAACAGAACCTAGGGCACTTCCACTTATGATCCTATAGCTTAGGGAAATTAAAATCAAAAAGACACAGCCACCCCAAAGTTTGGGACGCCTCTGTTTACAAGAACCTCGTTTACAGTACAAGTTCAACATCGCAGAAAGTGAAAAATGGATAAAGAAGTTGTGGTATTTACTTACAAAGCAATATCACTCAGCAATGAAATCTGTGTCATCAGGCCCTTAGCAGCACAATGAGTGGATTCAGGTATGATGATTCTAACTGAAGTAAGTCACACAGAAAAAGAAACATCATAAGATATCAGTAATACACGGAATGTAAACTTGGCTACACAGGAACTGAATTACAGAACAGAACAGGGTCTCAAATTTAGAAAACCAACTTATGCTTGCTTAAGGGTAAAGGTGAGTTGGGGTGCTGCATAAAACCAGAGATTGAAATGAGCACAGATAAAGTTCCTTAAGTCAAATATGGAATAGACAAGAGCTACTCCTTGCTCAACGAAATGGACTCAACACCGCATATTAACGCCTAAGAATGTACCTGACTAGTAAGTATCTTAAAAACCTATGGATTGCTATGTCTCCGAAAGAGAATCAAGCATGTGTACAGGGGCATAAACGCAGCAGTGATAGGATTGGAGAGGTTCGGTGAGCAAATGAAGACCATTTGAAGTCATATTGCATGGTACCCATTACACGGGTCTTAACTCTCCAGGTTTAAGGTATTCTTCCTTCAGCTAAATCATGCATGTGGAACCCAAGTATGGTCAACCATGTGAACGGGAGACGTGTTCAAATATTTCTCAGTTTTCCTCCCCTGGTACTCGGGTGCAACATTCCAGACGCTTTACTAACACTCTCCCCACTTGGAGAGTCAGCGCCTTTAACCTCCTGTTTGGCCCAGTTTGCAATTTCTGCGGAAGATGAACAGAAATAGCGAGAACCAATGAGAGACTAGCTGGAGGTGTCTGGACGGGCAAATTTAACTCTCATTTCCCACCAGGAAGAGGAAATAACCAAAGGCTCAGCGTGCCCTGCCGGAACCAGATTAGGGCCTGAAGCCATCCTGCGGTGTTGCGGCCAGGTCACAAGAAAGCAAGTTGAAGAAAGGAGCTCAGGGACACTGTAATGCACAAACCTGCAGAGTTATAAATGACAGCTATCGTCCAAAAATAGACTGAAGTAAGGCTGCCAAGAGGACTTGAAAGCGGGGCAGAATTGCAGGAAACCGATTTCAGGAGGTAGACTGGAATTGCATTGAAAGCATAGGAAAAGAGGCAGAACGTCCACAATGATGCACTTGGCCAAAAAGGGCGTATGCGTTTTTTCCTGAATATATTCAGGAAAAAACGCATACGCCCTTTTTGGCCAACCAAGCAAGCTTGCAAAGGAAATCTGCACTACAATGAAGTCTCACTTCCCCCCGGTCAAAAGGGCCATCTGAAAAAAGTGTAAAATCCAGAAAGGCAGAACAGGCCATGGAGAACTGGGAGCCTTGTTATGCTGATGGGCGGGATGTAAATTGCCAACAACCACTCAGGAGAAGTGTATGGTGTTTCCTGAAACATCTAAAAAACAAAGCAACAGAGCCTAGGGCACTTCCACTTATGGTCCTATAGCTTAGGAAAATTAAATTCAAAAAGACACAGCCACCCCAAAGTTTGGGACGCCTCCATTTACAAGAACCTCGTTTACCGTACAAGTTCAATATCACAGAAAGTGAAAAATGGATAAAGAACTTGTGGTACTTACGTACAATGCAGTATCACTCAGCAATGAAATCTATGTCATCAGGCCCGTAGCAGCATAATGAGTGGATTCAGGTACGATGATTCTAACTGAAATAAGTCACACAGAAAAAGAAACATCATAAGATATCACTAATACACGGAATGTAAACTTGGCTACACAGGAACTGCATTCCAAAACAGAACAGGGTCTCAAATTTAGAAAACCAACTTATGCTTGCTTAAGGGGAAAGGTGAGTTGGGGTGCTGAATAAAACCAGAGATTGAAATGAGCACACATAAAGTTCCTTAAGCCAAATATGGAATAGACTAGAGCTACTCCTTGCTCAACGAAATGGACTCAACACCCCATATTAAATGCCTAAGAATGTACCTGACTAGTAAGTATCTTAAAACCTATGGATTGCTATGTCTCCAAAAGAGAACCAAGCGTGTGTACAGGGGCATAAACGCAGCAGTGATAGGATTGGAGAGGTTCGGTGAGCAAATGAAGACCCTTTGAAGTCATATTGCATGGTACCCATTCCACGGGTCTCAACTCTCCAGGTTTAAGGTATTCTTCCTTCAGCTAAAACATGCATGTGGAACCCAAGTATGATCAACCATGTGAACGGGAGACGTGTTCAAATATGTCTCAGTTTTCCTCCCCTGGTACTCAGGTGCAACATTCCAGACGCTTTACTAACACTCTCCCCACTTGGAGAGTCAGTCCCTTTAACCTCCTGTTTGGCCCAGTTTGCAATTTCTGCGGAAGATGAACAGGAATAGCGAGAACCAATGAGAGGCTAGCTGGAGGTGTCTGGACGGGCAAATTTAACTCTCATTTCCCACCAGGAAGAGGAAATAACCAAAGGCTCAGCGTGCCGTACCGGAACCAGATTAGGGCCTGAAGCCATCCTGCGGTGTTGCGGCCAGGTCACAAGAAAGCGAGTTGAAGAAAGGAGCTCAGGGGCACTGTAATTCACAAACCTGCAGAGTTATAAATGACAGCTATCGTCCAAAAATAGACTGAAGTAAGGCTGCCAAGAGGACTTGAAAGCGGGGCAGCATTGCAGGAAACCGATTTCAGGAGGTAGACTGGAATTGCATTGAAAGCATAGGAAAAGAGGCAGAACGTCCACAATGATGCACTTGGCCAAAAAGGGCGTATGCGTTTTTTCCTGAATATATTCAGGGAAAAACGCATACGCCCCTTTTGGCCAACCAAGCAAGCTTGCAAAGGAAATCTGCACTACAATGAAGTCTCACTTCCCCCCGGTCAAAAGGGCCATCTGAAAGAAGTGTAAAATCCAGAAAGGCAGGACAGGCCATGGAGAACTGGGAGCCTTGTTATGCTGATGGGCGGGATGTAAATTGCCAACAACCACTCGGGAGAAGTGTATGGTGTTTCCTGAAACATCTAAAAAACAAAGCAACAGAACCTAGGGCACTTCCACTTATGGTCCTATAGCTTAGGGAAATTAAAATCAAAAAGACACAGCCACCCCAAAGTTTGGAACAGCTCCGTTTACAAGAACCTCGTTTACAGTACAAGTTCAACATCGCAGAAAGTGAAAAATGGATAAAGAAGTTGTGGTATTTACTTACAAAGCAATATCACTCAGCAATGAAATCTGTGTCATCAGGCCCGTAGCAGCACAATGAGTGGATTCAGGTATGATGATTCTAACTGAAGTAAGTCACACAGAAAAAGAAACATCATAAGATATCAGTAATACACGGAATATAAACTTGGCTACACAGGAACTGAATTACAGAACAGAACAGGGTCTCAAATTTAGAAAACCCACTTATGCTTGCTTAAGGGGAAAGGTGAGTTGGGTTGCTGCATAAAACCAGAGATTGAAATGAGCACAGATAAAGTTCCTTAAGCCAAATATGGAATAGACAAGAGCTACTCCTTGCTCAACGAAATGGACTCAACACCGCATATTAAACGCCTAAGAATGTACCTGACTAGTAAGTATCTTAAAACCTATGGATTGCTATGTCTCCGAAAGAGAATCAAGCATGTGTACAGGGGCATAAACACAGCAGTGATAAGATTGGAGAGGTTCGGTGAGCAAATGAAGACCCTTTGAAGTCATATTGCATGGTACCCTTTCCATGGGTTTCAACTACCCAGGTTTAAGGTATTCTTCCTTCAGCTAAAACATGCATGTGGAACCCAAGTATGATCAACCATGTGAACGGGAGACGTGTTCAAATATGTCTCAGTTTTCCTCCCCTGGTACTCGGGTGCAACATTCCAGACGCTTTACTAACACTCTCCCCACTTGGAGAGTCAGCGCCTTTAACCTCCTGTTTGGCCCAGTTTGCAATTTCTGCGGAAGATGAACAGGAATAGCGAGAACCAATGAGAGACTAGCTGGAGGTGTCTGGACGGGCAAATTTAACTCTCATTTCCCACCAGGAAGAGGAAATAACCAAAGGCTCAGCGTGCCGTGCCAGAACCAGATTAGGGCCTGAAGCCATCCTGCGGTGTTGCGGCCAGGTCACAAGAAAGCGAGTTGAAGAAAGGAGCTCAGGGGCACTGTAATTCACAAACCTGCAGAGTTATAAATGACAGCTATCGTCCAAAAATAGACTGAAGTAAGGCTGCCAAGAGGACTTGAATGCGGGGCAGAATTGCAGGAAACCGATTTCAGGAGATAGACTGCAATTGCATTGAAAGCATAGGAAAAGAGGCAGAACGTCCACAATGATGCACTTGGCCAAAAAGGGCGTATGCGTTTTTTCCTGAATATATTCAGGAAAAAACGCATACGCCCTTTTTGGCCAACCAAGCAAGCTTGCAAAGGAAATCTGCACTACAATGAAGTCTCACTTCCCCCCGGTCAAAAGGGCCATCTGAAAAAAGTGTAAAATCCAGAAAGGCAGGACAGGCCATGGAGAACTGGGAGCCTTGTTATGCTGATGGGCGGGATGTAAATTGCCAACAGACACTCGGGAGAAGTGTATGGTGTTTCCTGAAACATCTAAAAAACAAAGCAACAGAGCCTAGGGCACTTCCACTTATGGTCCTATAGCTTAGGGAAATTAAAATCAAAAAGACACAGCCACCCTAAAGTTTGGGACGCCTCCATTTACAAGAACCTCGTTTACCGTACAAGTTCAATATCACAGAAAGTGAAAAATGGATAAAGAACTTGTGGTACTTACGTACAATGCAGTATCACTCAGCAATGAAATCTATGTCATCAGGCCCGTAGCAGCATAATGAGTGGATTCAGGTACGATGATTCTAACTGAAATAAGTCACACAGAAAAAGAAACATCATAAGATATCACTAATACACGGAATGTAAACTTGGCTACACAGGAACTGCATTCCAAAACAGAACAGGGTCTCAAATTTAGAAAACCAACTTATGCTTGCTTAAGGGGAAAGGTGAGTTGGGGTGCTGCATAAAACCAGAGATTGAAATGAGCACAGATAAAGTTCCTTAAGTCAAATATGGAATAGACAAGCGCTACTCCTTGCTCAACGAAATGGACTCAACACCGCATATTAAACGCCTAAGAATGTACCTGACTAGTAAGTATCTTAAAACCTATGGTTTGCTATGTCTCCGAAAGAGAATCAAGCATGTGTACAGGGGCATAAATGCAGCAGTGATAGGATTGGAGAGGTTCGGTGAGCAAATGAAGACCCTTTGAAGTCATATTGCATGGTACCCATTCCACGGGTTTCAACTACCCAGGTTTAAGGTATTCTTCCTTCAGCTAAAACATGCATGTGGAACCTAGAGTATGATCAACCATTTGATCGGGAGACGTGTTCAAATATGTCTCAGTTTTCGTACCCTGGTACTCGGGTGCAACATTCCAGACGCTTTACTAACACTCTCCCGCCTTGGAGAGTCAGTCCCTTTAACCTCCTGTTTGGCCCAGTTTGCAATTTCTGCGGAAGATGAACAGGAATAGCGAGAACCAATGAGAGACTAGCTGGAGGTGTCTGGACGGGCAAATTTAACTCTCATTTCCCACCAGGAAGAGGAAATAACCAAAGGCTCAGCGTGCCGTGCCGGAACCAGATTAGGGCCTGAAGCCATCCTGCGGTGTTGCGGCCAGGTCACAAGAAAGCGAGTTGAAGAAAGGAGCTCAGGGGCACTGTAATTCACAAACCTGCAGAGTTATAAATGACAGCTATCGTCCAAAAATAGACTGAAGTAAGGCTGCCAAGAGGACTTGAAAGCGGGGCAGAATTGCAGGAAACCGATTTCAGGAGGTAGACTGGAATTGCATTGAAAGCATAGGAAAAGAGGCAGAACGTCCACAATGATGCACTTGGCCAAAAAGGGCGTATGCGTTTTTTCCTGAATATATTCAGGAAAAAACGCATACGCCCTTTTTGGCCAACCAAGCAAGCTTGCAAAGGAAATCTGCACTACAATGAAGTCTCACTTCCCCCCGGTCAAAAGGGCCATCTGAAAAAAGTGTAAAATCCAGAAAGGCAGGACAGGCCATGGAGAACTGGGAGCCTTGTTATGCTGATGGGCGGGATGTAAATTGCCAACAGACACTCGGGAGAAGTGTATGGTGTTTCCTGAAACATCTAAAAAACAAAGCAACAGAGCCTAGGGCACTGCCACTTATGGACCTATAGCTTAGGGAAATTAAAATCAAAAAGACACAGCCACCCCAAAGTTTGGGACGCCTCTGTTTACAAGAACCTCGTTTACAGTACAAGTTCAACATCGCAGAAAGTGAGAAATGGATAAAGAAGTTGTGGTATGTACTTACAAAGCAATATCACTCAGCAATGAATTCTATGTCATCAGGCCCTTAGCATCACAATGAGTGGATTCAGGTATGATGATTCTAACTGAAATAAGTCACACAGAAAAAGAAACATCATAAGATATCAGTAATACACGGAATGTAAACTTGGCTACACAGGAACTGAATTACAGAACAGAACAGGGTCTCAAATTTAGAAAACCAACTTATGCTTGCTTAAGGGGAAAGGTGAGTTGGGGTGCTGCATAAAACCAGAGATTGAAATGAGCACAGATAAAGTTCCTTAAGCCAAATATGGAATAGACAAGAGCTACTCCTTGCTCAACGAAATGGACTCAAAACCCCATATTAAACCCCTAAGAATGTACCTGACTAGTAAGTATCTTAAAACCTATGGATTGCTATGTCTCCAAAAGAGAATCAAGCGTGTGTACAGGGGAATAAACACAGCAGTGATAGGATTGGAGAGGTTCGGTGAGCAAATGAAGACCCTTAGAAGTTATATTGCATGGTACCCATTACACGGGTCTCAACTCTCCAGTTTTAAGGTATTCTTCCTTCAGCAAAAACATGCATGTGGAACCCAGAGTATGATCAACCATGTGAACGGGAGACGTGTTCAAATATGTCTCAGTTTTCCTCCCCTGGTACTCGGGTGCAACATTCCAGACGCTTTACTAACACTCTCCCGACTTGGAGAGTCAGTCCCTTTAACCTCCTGTTTGGCCCAGTTTGCAATTTCTGCGGAAGATGAACAGGAATAGCGAGAACCAATGAGAGGCTAGCTGGAGGTGTCTGGACGGGCAAATTTAACTCTCATTTCCCACCAGGAAGAGGAATTAACCAAAGGCTCAGCATGCCGGGCCGGAACCAGATTAGGGCCTGAAGCCATCCTGCGGTGTTGCAGCCAGGTCACAAGAAAGCGAGTTGAAGAAAGGAGCTCAGGGGCACTGTAATTCACAAACCTGCAGACTTATAAATGACAGCTATCGTCCAAAAGTAGACTGAAGTAAGGCTGCCAAGAGGACTTGAAAGCGGGGCAGAATTGCAGGAAACCGATTTCAGGAGGTAGACTGGAATTGCATTGAAAGCATAGGAAAAGAGGCAGAACGTCCACAATGATGCACTTGGCCAAAAAGGGCGTATGCGTTTTTTCCTGAATATATTCAGGAAAAAACGCATACGCCCTTTTTGGCCAACCAAGCAAGCTTGCAAAGGAAATCTGCACTACAATGAAGTCTCACTTCCCCCCGGTCAAAAGGGCCATCTGAAAAAAGTGTAAAATCCAGAAAGGCAACAGGCCATTGAGAACTGGGAGCCTTGTTATGCTGATGGGCGGGATGTAAATTGCCAACAGACACTTGGGAGAAGTGTATGGTGTTTCCTGAAACATCTAAAAAACAAAGCAACAGAGCCTAGGGCACTTCCACTTATGGACCTATAGCTTAGGGAAATTAAAATCAAAAAGACACAGCCACCCCAAAGTTTGGAACGGCTCTGTTTACAAGAACCTCGTTTACAGTACAAGTTCAACATCGCAGAAAGTGAAAAATGGATAAAGAAGTTGTGGTATTCACTTACAAAGCAATATCACTCAGCAATGAAATCTATGTCATCAGGCCCTTAGCATCTCAATGAGTGGATTCAGGTATGATGATTCTAACTGAAATAAGTCACACAGAAAAAGAAACATCATAAGATATCACTAATACACGGAATGTAATCTTGCCCACACAGGAACTGAATTCCAAAACAGAACAGGGTCTCCTATTTAGAAAACCAACTTATGCTTGCTTAAGGGTAAAGGTGAGTTGGGGTGCTGCATAAAACCAGAGATTGAAATGAGCACAGATAAAGTTCCTTAAGCCAAATATGGAATAGACAAGAGCTACTCCTTGCTCAACGAAATGGACTCAACACCGCATATTAAACGCCTAAGAATGTACCTGACTAGTAAGTATCTTAAAACCTATGGATTGCTATGTCTCCAAAAGAGAATCAAGCATGTGTACAGGGGCATAAACGCAGCAGTGATAGGATTGGAGAGGTTCGGTGAGCAAATGAAGACCCTTTGAAGTCATATTGCATGGTACCCATTCCACGGGTTTCAACTACCCAGGTTTTAGGTATTCTTCCTTCAGCTAAAACATGCATGTGGAACCCAAGTATGATCAACCATGTGAACGGGAGACGTGTTCAAATATGTCTCAGTTTTCCTCCCCTGGTACTCGGGTGCAACATTCCAGACGCTTTACTAACACTCTCCCCACTTGGAGAGTCAGCGCCTTTAACCTCCTGTTTGGCCCAGTTTGCAATTTCTGCGGAAGATGAACAGGAATAGCGAGAACCAATGAGAGGCTAGCTGGAGGTGTCTGGACGGGCAAATTTAACTCTCATTTCCCACCAGGAAGAGGAAATAACCAAAGGCTCAGCGTGCCATACCGGAACCAGATTAGGGCCTGAAGCCATCCTGCGGTGTTGCGGCCAGCTCAAAAGAAAGCGAGTTGAACAAAGGAGCTCAGGGGCACTGTAGTTCACAAAACTGCAGAGTTATAAATGACAGCTATCGTCCAAAAATAGACTGAAGTAAGGCTGCCAAGAGGACTTGAAAGCGGGGCAGAATTGCAGGAAACCGATTTCAGGAGGTAGACTGGAATTGCATTGAAAGCATAGGAAAAGAGGCAGAACGTCCACAATGATGCACTTGGCCAAAAAGGGCGTATGCGTTTTTTCCTGAATATATTCAGGAAAAAACGCATACGCCCTTTTTGGCCAACCAAGCAAGCTTGCAAAGGAAATCTGCACTACAATGAAGTCTCACTTCCCCCCGGTCAAAAGGGCCATCTGAAAAAAGTGTAAAATCCAGAAAGGCAGGACAGGCCATGGAGAACTGGGAGCCTTGTTATGCTGATGGGCGGGATGTAAATTGCCAAAAACCACTCGGGAGAAGTGTATGGTGTTTCCTGAAACATCTAAAAAACAAAGCAACAGAACCTAGGGCACTTCCACTTATGGTCCTATAGCTTAGGGAAATTAAAATCAAAAAGACACAGCCACCCCAAAGTTTGGAACGGCTCTGTTTACAAGAACCTCGTTTACAATACAAGTTCAACATCGCAGAAAGTGAAAAATGGATAAAGAAGTTGTGGTATCCACTTACAATGCAATATCACTCAGCAATGAAATCTGTGTCATCAGGCCCTTAGCAGCACAATGAGTGGATTCAGGTATGATGATTCTAACTGAAATAAGTCACACAGAAAAAGAAACATCATAAGATATCAGTAATACACGGAATGTAAACTTGGCTACACAGGAACTGAATTACAGAACAGAACAGGGTCTCAAATTTAGAAAACCAACTTATGCTTGCTTAAGGGTAAAGGTGAGTTGGGGTGCTGCATAAAACCAGAGATTGAAATGAGCACAGATAAAGTTCCTTAAGCCAAATATGGAATAGACAAGAGCTACTCCTTGCTCAACGAAATGGACTCAACACCCCATATTAAACGCCTAAGAATGTTCCTGACTAGTAAGTATCTTAAAACCTATGGATTGCTATGTCTCCGAAAGAGAATCAAGCATGTGTACAGGGGCATAAGCGCAGCAGTGAAAGGATTGGAGAGGTTCGGTGCGCAAATGAAGACACTTTGAAGTCATATTGCATGGTACCCATTCCACGGGTTTCAACTACCCAGGTTTAAGGTATTCTTCCTTCAGCTAAAACATGCATGTGGAACCTAGAGTATGATCAACCATGTGATCGGGAGACGTGTTCAAATATGTCTCAGTTTTCGTACCCTGGTACTCGGGTGCAACATTCCAGACGCTTTACTAACACTCTCCCGACTTGGAGAGTCAGTCCCTTTAACCTCCTGTTTGGCCCAGTTTGCAATTTCTGCGGAAGATGAACAGGAATAGCGAGAACCAATGAGAGACTAGCTGGAGGTGTCTGGACGGGCAAATTTAACTCTCATTTCCCACCAGGAAGAGGAATTAACCAAAGGCTCAGCGTGCCGTGCCGGAACCAGATTAGGTCCTGAAGCCATCCTGCGGTGTTGCGGCCAGGTCACAAGAAAGCGAGTTGAAGAAAGGAGCTCAGGGGCACTGTAATTCACAAACCTGCAGAGTTATAAATGACAGCTATCGTCCAAAAATAGACTGAAGTAAGGCTGCCAAGAGGACTTGAAAGCGGGGCAGAATTGCAGGAAACCGATTTCAGGAGGTAGACTGGAATTGCATTGAAAGCATAGGAAAAGAGGCAGAACGTCCACAATGATGCACTTGGCCAAAAAGGGCGTATGCGTTTTTTCCTGAATATATTCAGGAAAAAACGCATACGCCCTTTTTGGCCAACCAAGCAAGCTTGCAAAGGAAATCTGCACTACAATGAAGTCTCACTTCCCCCCGGTCAAAAGGGCCATCTGAAAAAAGTGTAAAATCCAGAAAGGCAGGACAGGCCATGGAGAACTGGGAGCCTTGTTATGCTGATGGGCGGGATGTAAATTGCCAACAGACACTCGGGAGAAGTGTATGGTGTTTCCTGAAACATCTAAAAAACAAAGCAACAGAGCCTAGGGCACTTCCACTTATGGTCCTATAGCTTAGGGAAATTAAAATCAAAAAGACACAGCCACCCCAAAGTTTGGAACGGCTCTGTTTACAAGAACCTCGTTTACAGTACAAGTTCAACATCGCAGAAAGTGAAAAATGGATAAAGAACTTGTGGTACTTACGTACAATGCAGTATCACTCAGCAATGAAATCTATGTCATCAGGCCCGTAGCAGCATAATGAGTGGATTCAGGTACGATGATTCTAACTGAAATAAGTCACACAGAAAAAGAAACATCATAAGATATCACTAATACACGGAATGTAAACTTGGCTACACAGGAACTGCATTCCAAAACAGAACAGGGTCTCAAATTTAGAAAACCAACTTATGCTTGCTTAAGGGGAAAGGTGAGTTGGGGTGCTGCATAAAACCAGAGATTGAAATGAGCACAGATAAAGTTCCTTAAGCCAAATATGGAATAGACAAGAGCTACTCCTTGCTCAACGAAATGGACTCAACACCGCATATTAAACGCCTAAGAATGTACCTGACTAGTAAGTATCTTAAAACCTATGGATTGCTATGTCTCCGAAAGAGAATCAAGCATGTGTACAGGGGCATAAACGCAGCAGTGATAGGATTGGAGAGGTTCGGTGAGCAAATGAAGACCCTTTGAAGTCATATTGCATGGTACCCATTCCACGGGTTTCAATTACCCAGGTTTTAGGTATTCTTCCTTCAGCTAAAACATGCATGTGGAACCCAAGTTTGATCAACCATGTGAACGGGAGACGTGTTCAAATATGTCTCAGTTTTCCTCCCCTGGTACTCGGGTGCAACATTCCAGACGCTTTACTAACACTCTCCCCACTTGGAGAGTCAGCGCCTTTAACCTCCTGTTTGGCCCAGTTTGCAATTTCTGCGGAAGATGAACAGGAATAGCGAGAACCAATGAGAGCCTAGCTGGAGGTGTCTGGACGGGCAAATTTAACTCTCATTTCCCACCAGGAAGAGGAAATAACCAAAGGCTCAGCATGCCGGGCCGGAATCAGATTAGGGCCTGAAGCCATCCTGCGGTGTTGCGGCCAGCTCAAAAGAAAGCGAGTTGAACAAAGGAGCTCAGGGGCACTGTAATTCACAAACCTGCAGAGTTATAAATGACAGCTATCGTCCAAAAATATACTGAAGTAAGGCTGCCAAGAGGACTTGAAAGCGGGGCAGAATTGCAGGAAACCGATTTCAGGAGGTAGACTGGAATTGCATTGAAAGCATAGGAAAAGAGGCAGAACGTCCACAATGATGCACTTGGCCAAAAAGGGCGTATGCGTTTTTTCCTGAATATATTCAGGAAAAAACGCATACGCCCTTTTTGGCCAACCAAGCAAGCTTGCAAAGGAAATCTGCACTACAATGAAGTCTCACTTCCCCCCGGTCAAAAGGGCCATCTGAAAAAAGTGTAAAATCCAGAAAGGCAGGACAGGCCATGGAGAACTGGGAGCCTTGTTATGCTGATGGGCGGGATGTAAATTGCCAACAACCACTCGGGAGAAGTGTATGGTGTTTCCTGAAACATCTAAAAAACAAAGCAACAGAACCTAGGGCACTTCCACTTATGGTCCTATAGCTTAGGGAAATTAAAATCAATAAGACACAGCCACCCCAAAGTTTGGGACGCCTCTGTTTACAAGAACCTCGTTTACAGTACAAGTTCAACATTGCAGAAAGTGAAAAATGGATAAAGAAGTTGTGGTATTTACTTACAAAGCAATATCACTCAGCAATGAAATCTGTGTCATCAGGCCCATAGCAGCACAATGAGTGGATTCAGGTATGATGATTCTAACTGAAGTAAGTCACACAGAAAAAGAAACATCATAAGATATCAGTAATACACGGAATATAAACTTGGCTACACAGGAACTGAATTACAGAACAGAACAGGGTCTCAAATTTAGAAAACCCACTTATGCTTGCTTAAGGGGAAAGGTGAGTTGGGTTGCTGCATAAAACCAGAGATTGAAATGAGCACAGATAAAGTTCCTTAAGCCAAATATGGAATAGACAAGAGCTACTCCTTGCTCAACGAAATGGACTCAACACCGCATATTAAACGCCTAAGAATGTACCTGACTAGTAAGTATCTTAAAACCTATGGATTGCTATGTCTCCGAAAGAGAATCAAGCATGTGTACAGGGGCATAAACACAGCAGTGATAAGATTGGAGAGGTTCGGTGAGCAAATGAAGACCCTTTGAAGTCATATTGCATGGTACCCTTTCCATGGGTTTCAACTACCCAGGTTTAAGGTATTCTTCCTTCAGCTAAAACATGCATGTGGAACCCAAGTATGATCAACCATGTGAACGGGAGACGTGTTCAAATATGTCTCAGTTTTCCTCCCCTGGTACTCGGGTGCAACATTCCAGACGCTTTACTAACACTCTCCCCACTTGGAGAGTCAGCGCCTTTAACCTCCTGTTTGGCCCAGTTTGCAATTTCTGCGGAAGATGAACAGGAATAGCGAGAACCAATGAGAGACTAGCTGGAGGTGTCTGGACGGGCAAATTTAACTCTCATTTCCCACCAGGAAGAGGAAATAACCAAAGGCTCAGCGTGCCGTGCCAGAACCAGATTAGGGCCTGAAGCCATCCTGCGGTGTTGCGGCCAGGTCACAAGAAAGCGAGTTGAAGAAAGGAGCTCAGGGGCACTGTAATTCACAAACCTGCAGAGTTATAAATGACAGCTATCGTCCAAAAATAGACTGAAGTAAGGCTGCCAAGAGGACTTGAATGCGGGGCAGAATTGCAGGAAACCGATTTCAGGAGATAGACTGCAATTGCATTGAAAGCATAGGAAAAGAGGCAGAACGTCCACAATGATGCACTTGGCCAAAAAGGGCGTATGCGTTTTTTCCTGAATATATTCAGGAAAAAACGCATACGCCCTTTTTGGCCAACCAAGCAAGCTTGCAAAGGAAATCTGCACTACAATGAAGTCTCACTTCCCCCCGGTCAAAAGGGCCATCTGAAAAAAGTGTAAAATCCAGAAAGGCAGGACAGGCCATGGAGAACTGGGAGCCTTGTTATGCTGATGGGCGGGATGTAAATTGCCAACAGACACTCGGGAGAAGTGTATGGTGTTTCCTGAAACATCTAAAAAACAAAGCAACAGAGCCTAGGGCACTTCCACTTATGGTCCTATAGCTTAGGGAAATTAAAATCAAAAAGACACAGCCACCCTAAAGTTTGGGACGCCTCCATTTACAAGAACCTCGTTTACCGTACAAGTTCAATATCACAGAAAGTGAAAAATGGATAAAGAACTTGTGGTACTTACGTACAATGCAGTATCACTCAGCAATGAAATCTATGTCATCAGGCCCGTAGCAGCATAATGAGTGGATTCAGGTACGATGATTCTAACTGAAATAAGTCACACAGAAAAAGAAACATCATAAGATATCACTAATACACGGAATGTAAACTTGGCTACACAGGAACTGCATTCCAAAACAGAACAGGGTCTCAAATTTAGAAAACCAACTTATGCTTGCTTAAGGGGAAAGGTGAGTTGGGGTGCTGCATAAAACCAGAGATTGAAATGAGCACAGATAAAGTTCCTTAAGTCAAATATGGAATAGACAAGCGCTACTCCTTGCTCAACGAAATGGACTCAACACCGCATATTAAACGCCTAAGAATGTACCTGACTAGTAAGTATCTTAAAACCTATGGTTTGCTATGTCTCCGAAAGAGAATCAAGCATGTGTACAGGGGCATAAATGCAGCAGTGATAGGATTGGAGAGGTTCGGTGAGCAAATGAAGACCCTTTGAAGTCATATTGCATGGTACCCATTCCACGGGTTTCAACTACCCAGGTTTAAGGTATTCTTCCTTCAGCTAAAACATGCATGTGGAACCTAGAGTATGATCAACCATTTGATCGGGAGACGTGTTCAAATATGTCTCAGTTTTCGTACCCTGGTACTCGGGTGCAACATTCCAGACGCTTTACTAACACTCTCCCGACTTGGAGAGTCAGTCCCTTTAACCTCCTGTTTGGCCCAGTTTGCAATTTCTGCGGAAGATGAACAGGAATAGCGAGAACCAATGAGAGACTAGCTGGAGGTGTCTGGACGGGCAAATTTAACTCTCATTTCCCACCAGGAAGAGGAAATAACCAAAGGCTCAGCGTGCCGTGCCGGAACCAGATTAGGGCCTGAAGCCATCCTGCGGTGTTGCGGCCAGGTCACAAGAAAGCGAGTTGAAGAAAGGAGCTCAGGGGCACTGTAATTCACAAACCTGCAGAGTTATAAATGACAGCTATCGTCCAAAAATAGACTGAAGTAAGGCTGCCAAGAGGACTTGAAAGCGGGGCAGAATTGCAGGAAACCGATTTCAGGAGGTAGACTGGAATTGCATTGAAAGCATAGGAAAAGAGGCAGAACGTCCACAATGATGCACTTGGCCAAAAAGGGCGTATGCGTTTTTTCCTGAATATATTCAGGAAAAAACGCATACGCCCTTTTTGGCCAACCAAGCAAGCTTGCAAAGGAAATCTGCACTACAATGAAGTCTCACTTCCCCCCGGTCAAAAGGGCCATCTGAAAAAAGTGTAAAATCCAGAAAGGCAGGACAGGCCATGGAGAACTGGGAGCCTTGTTATGCTGATGGGCGGGATGTAAATTGCCAACAGACACTCGGGAGAAGTGTATGGTGTTTCCTGAAACATCTAAAAAACAAAGCAACAGAGCCTAGGGCACTGCCACTTATGGACCTATAGCTTAGGGAAATTAAAATCAAAAAGACACAGCCACCCCAAAGTTTGGGATGCCTCTGTTTACAAGAACCTCGTTTACAGTACAAGTTCAACATCGCAGAAAGTGAGAAATGGATAAAGAAGTTGTGGTATGTACTTACAAAGCAATATCACTCAGCAATGAATTCTATGTCATCAGGCCCTTAGCATCACAATGAGTGGATTCAGGTATGATGATTCTAACTGAAATAAGTCACACAGAAAAAGAAACATCATAAGATATCAGTAATACACGGAATGTAAACTTGGCTACACAGGAACTGAATTACAGAACAGAACAGGGTCTCAAATTTAGAAAACCAACTTATGCTTGCTTAAGGGGAAAGGTGAGTTGGGGTGCTGCATAAAACCAGAGATTGAAATGAGCACAGATAAAGTTCCTTAAGCCAAATATGGAATAGACAAGAGCTACTCCTTGCTCAACGAAATGGACTCAAAACCCCATATTAAACCCCTAAGAATGTACCTGACTAGTAAGTATCTTAAAACCTATGGATTGCTATGTCTCCAAAAGAGAATCAAGCGTGTGTACAGGGGAATAAACACAGCAGTGATAGGATTGGAGAGGTTCGGTGAGCAAATGAAGACCCTTAGAAGTTATATTGCATGGTACCCATTACACGGGTCTCAACTCTCCAGTTTTAAGGTATTCTTCCTTCAGCAAAAACATGCATGTGGAACCCAGAGTATGATCAACCATGTGAACGGGAGACGTGTTCAAATATGTCTCAGTTTTCCTCCCCTGGTACTCGGGTGCAACATTCCAGACGCTTTACTAACACTCTCCCGACTTGGAGAGTCAGTCCCTTTAACCTCCTGTTTGGCCCAGTTTGCAATTTCTGCGGAAGATGAACAGGAATAGCGAGAACCAATGAGAGGCTAGCTGGAGGTGTCTGGACGGGCAAATTTAACTCTCATTTCCCACCAGGAAGAGGAATTAACCAAAGGCTCAGCATGCCGGGCCGGAACCAGATTAGGGCCTGAAGCCATCCTGCGGTGTTGCAGCCAGGTCACAAGAAAGCGAGTTGAAGAAAGGAGCTCAGGGGCACTGTAATTCACAAACCTGCAGACTTATAAATGACAGCTATCGTCCAAAAGTAGACTGAAGTAAGGCTGCCAAGAGGACTTGAAAGCGGGGCAGAATTGCAGGAAACCGATTTCAGGAGGTAGACTGGAATTGCATTGAAAGCATAGGAAAAGAGGCAGAACGTCCACAATGATGCACTTGGCCAAAAAGGGCGTATGCGTTTTTTCCTGAATATATTCAGGAAAAAACGCATACGCCCTTTTTGGCCAACCAAGCAAGCTTGCAAAGGAAATCTGCACTACAATGAAGTCTCACTTCCCCCCGGTCAAAAGGGCCATCTGAAAAAAGTGTAAAATCCAGAAAGGCAACAGGCCATTGAGAACTGGGAGCCTTGTTATGCTGATGGGCGGGATGTAAATTGCCAACAGACACTTGGGAGAAGTGTATGGTGTTTCCTGAAACATCTAAAAAACAAAGCAACAGAGCCTAGGGCACTTCCACTTATGGACCTATAGCTTAGGGAAATTAAAATCAAAAAGACACAGCCACCCCAAAGTTTGGAACGGCTCTGTTTACAAGAACCTCGTTTACAGTACAAGTTCAACATCGCAGAAAGTGAAAAATGGATAAAGAAGTTGTGGTATTCACTTACAAAGCAATATCACTCAGCAATGAAATCTATGTCATCAGGCCCTTAGCATCTCAATGAGTGGATTCAGGTATGATGATTCTAACTGAAATAAGTCACACAGAAAAAGAAACATCATAAGATATCACTAATACACGGAATGTAATCTTGCCCACACAGGAACTGAATTCCAAAACAGAACAGGGTCTCCTATTTAGAAAACCAACTTATGCTTGCTTAAGGGTAAAGGTGAGTTGGGGTGCTGCATAAAACCAGAGATTGAAATGAGCACAGATAAAGTTCCTTAAGCCAAATATGGAATAGACAAGAGCTACTCCTTGCTCAACGAAATGGACTCAACACCGCATATTAAACGCCTAAGAATGTACCTGACTAGTAAGTATCTTAAAACCTATGGATTGCTATGTCTCCAAAAGAGAATCAAGCATGTGTACAGGGGCATAAACGCAGCAGTGATAGGATTGGAGAGGTTCGGTGAGCAAATGAAGACCCTTTGAAGTCATATTGCATGGTACCCATTCCACGGGTTTCAACTACCCAGGTTTTAGGTATTCTTCCTTCAGCTAAAACATGCATGTGGAACCCAAGTATGATCAACCATGTGAACGGGAGACGTGTTCAAATATGTCTCAGTTTTCCTCCCCTGGTACTCGGGTGCAACATTCCAGACGCTTTACTAACACTCTCCCCACTTGGAGAGTCAGCGCCTTTAACCTCCTGTTTGGCCCAGTTTGCAATTTCTGCGGAAGATGAACAGGAATAGCGAGAACCAATGAGAGGCTAGCTGGAGGTGTCTGGACGGGCAAATTTAACTCTCATTTCCCACCAGGAAGAGGAAATAACCAAAGGCTCAGCGTGCCATACCGGAACCAGATTAGGGCCTGAAGCCATCCTGCGGTGTTGCGGCCAGCTCAAAAGAAAGCGAGTTGAACAAAGGAGCTCAGGGGCACTGTAGTTCACAAAACTGCAGAGTTATAAATGACAGCTATCGTCCAAAAATAGACTGAAGTAAGGCTGCCAAGAGGACTTGAAAGCGGGGCAGAATTGCAGGAAACCGATTTCAGGAGGTAGACTGGAATTGCATTGAAAGCATAGGAAAAGAGGCAGAACGTCCACAATGATGCACTTGGCCAAAAAGGGCGTATGCGTTTTTTCCTGAATATATTCAGGAAAAAACGCATACGCCCTTTTTGGCCAACCAAGCAAGCTTGCAAAGGAAATCTGCACTACAATGAAGTCTCACTTCCCCCCGGTCAAAAGGGCCATCTGAAAAAAGTGTAAAATCCAGAAAGGCAGGACAGGCCATGGAGAACTGGGAGCCTTGTTATGCTGATGGGCGGGATGTAAATTGCCAAAAACCACTCGGGAGAAGTGTATGGTGTTTCCTGAAACATCTAAAAAACAAAGCAACAGAACCTAGGGCACTTCCACTTATGGTCCTATAGCTTAGGGAAATTAAAATCAAAAAGACACAGCCACCCCAAAGTTTGGAACGGCTCTGTTTACAAGAACCTCGTTTACAGTACAAGTTCAACATCGCAGAAAGTGAAAAATGGATAAAGAACTTGTGGTACTTACGTACAATGCAGTATCACTCAGCAATGAAATCTATGTCATCAGGCCCGTAGCAGCATAATGAGTGGATTCAGGTACGATGATTCTAACTGAAATAAGTCACACAGAAAAAGAAACATCATAAGATATCACTAATACACGGAATGTAAACTTGGCTACACAGGAACTGCATTCCAAAACAGAACAGGGTCTCAAATTTAGAAAACCAACTTATGCTTGCTTAAGGGGAAAGGTGAGTTGGGGTGCTGCATAAAACCAGAGATTGAAATGAGCACAGATAAAGTTCCTTAAGCCAAATATGGAATAGACAAGAGCTACTCCTTGCTCAACGAAATGGACTCAACACCGCATATTAAACGCCTAAGAATGTACCTGACTAGTAAGTATCTTAAAACCTATGGATTGCTATGTCTCCGAAAGAGAATCAAGCATGTGTACAGGGGCATAAACGCAGCAGTGATAGGATTGGAGAGGTTCGGTGAGCAAATGAAGACCCTTTGAAGTCATATTGCATGGTACCCATTCCACGGGTTTCAATTACCCAGGTTTTAGGTATTCTTCCTTCAGCTAAAACATGCATGTGGAACCCAAGTTTGATCAACCATGTGAACGGGAGACGTGTTCAAATATGTCTCAGTTTTCCTCCCCTGGTACTCGGGTGCAACATTCCAGACGCTTTACTAACACTCTCCCCACTTGGAGAGTCAGCGCCTTTAACCTCCTGTTTGGCCCAGTTTGCAATTTCTGCGGAAGATGAACAGGAATAGCGAGAACCAATGAGAGCCTAGCTGGAGGTGTCTGGACGGGCAAATTTAACTCTCATTTCCCACCAGGAAGAGGAAATAACCAAAGGCTCAGCATGCCGGGCCGGAATCAGATTAGGGCCTGAAGCCATCCTGCGGTGTTGCGGCCAGCTCAAAAGAAAGCGAGTTGAACAAAGGAGCTCAGGGGCACTGTAATTCACAAACCTGCAGAGTTATAAATGACAGCTATCGTCCAAAAATATACTGAAGTAAGGCTGCCAAGAGGACTTGAAAGCGGGGCAGAATTGCAGGAAACCGATTTCAGGAGGTAGACTGGAATTGCATTGAAAGCATAGGAAAAGAGGCAGAACGTCCACAATGATGCACTTGGCCAAAAAGGGCGTATGCGTTTTTTCCTGAATATATTCAGGAAAAAACGCATACGCCCTTTTTGGCCAACCAAGCAAGCTTGCAAAGGAAATCTGCACTACAATGAAGTCTCACTTCCCCCCGGTCAAAAGGGCCATCTGAAAAAAGTGTAAAATCCAGAAAGGCAGGACAGGCCATGGAGAACTGGGAGCCTTGTTATGCTGATGGGCGGGATGTAAATTGCCAACAACCACTCGGGAGAAGTGTATGGTGTTTCCTGAAACATCTAAAAAACAAAGCAACAGAACCTAGGGCACTTCCACTTATGGTCCTATAGCTTAGGGAAATTAAAATCAATAAGACACAGCCACCCCAAAGTTTGGGACGCCTCTGTTTACAAGAACCTCGTTTACAGTACAAGTTCAACATTGCAGAAAGTGAAAAATGGATAAAGAAGTTGTGGTATTTACTTACAAAGCAATATCACTCAGCAATGAAATCTGTGTCATCAGGCCCTTAGCAGCACAATGAGTGGATTCAGGTATGATGATTCTAACTGAAGTAAGTCACACAGAAAAAGAAACATCATAAGATATCAGTAATACACGGAATGTAAACTTGGCTACACAGGAACTGAATTACAGAACAGAACAGGGTCTCAAATTTAGAAAACCAACTTATGCTTGCTTAAGGGTAAAGGTGAGTTGGGGTGCTGCATAAAACCAGAGATTGAAATGAGCACAGATAAAGTTCCTTAAGTCAAATATGGAATAGACAAGAGCTACTCCTTGCTCAACAAAATGGACTCAACACCGCATATTAAACGCCTAAGAATGTACCTGACTAGTAAGTATCTTAAAAACCTATGGATTGCTATGTCTCCGAAAGAGAATCAAGCATGTGTACAGGGGCATAAGCGCAGCAGTGATAGGATTGGAGAGGTTCGGTGAGCAAATGAAGACCCTTTGAAGTCATATTGCATGGTACCCATTACACGGGTCTTAACTCTCCAGGTTTAAGGTATTCTTCCTTCAGCTAAAACATGCATGTGGAACCCGAGTATGATCAACCATGTGAACGGGAGACGTGTTCAAATATGTCTCAGTTTTCTCCCCTGGTACTCGGGTGCAACATTCCAGACGCTTTACTAACACTCTCCCCACTTGGAGAGTCAGCGCCTTTAACCTCCTGTTTGGCCCAGTTTGCAATTTCTGCGGAAGATGAACAGGAATAGCGAGAACCAATGAGAGACTAGCTGGAGGTGTCTGGACGGGCAAATTTAACTCTCATTTCCCACCAGGAAAAGGAAATAACCAAAGGCTCAGCGTGCCGTGCCAGAACTAGATTAGGGCCTGAAGCCATCCTGTGGTGTTGCGGCCAGGTCACAAGAAAGCAAGTTGAAGAAAGGAGCTCAGGGGCACTGTAATGCACAAACCTGCAGAGTTATAAATGACAGCTATCGTCCAAAAATAGACTGAAGTAAGGCTGCCAAGAGGACTTGAAAGCGGGGCAGAATTGCAGGAAACTGATTTCAGGAGGTAGACTGGAATTGCATTGAAAGCATAGGAAAAGAGGCAGAACGTCCACAATGATGCACTTGGCCAAAAAGGGCGTATGCGTTTTTTCCTGAATATATTCAGGAAAAAACGCATACGCCCTTTTTGGCCAACCAAGCAAGCTTGCAAAGGAAATCTGCACTACAATGAAGTCTCACTTCCCCCCGGTCAAAAGGGCCATCTGAAAAAAGTGTAAAATCCAGAAAGGCAGGACAGGCCATGGAGAACTGGGAGCCTTGTTATGCTGATGGGCGGGATGTAAATTGCCAACAACCACTCGGGAGAAGTGTATGGTGTTTCCTGAAACATCTAAAAAACAAAGCAACAGAACCTAGGGCACTTCCACTTATGGTCCTATAGCTTAGGGAAATTAAAATCAAAAAGACACAGCCACCCCAAAGTTTGGAACGGCTCCGTTTACAAGAACCTCATTTACAGTACAAGTTCAACATCGCAGAAAGTGAAAAATGGATAAAGAAGTTGTGGTATTTACTTACAAAGCAATATCACTCAGCAATGAAATCTGTGTCATCAGGCCCTTAGCAGCACAATGAGTGGATTCAGGTATGATGATTCTAACTGAAGTAAGTCACACAGAAAAAGAAACATCATAAGATATCAGTAATACACGGAATGTAAACTTGGCTACACAGGAACTGAATTACAGAACAGAACAGGGTCTCAAATTTAGAAAACCAACTTATGCTTGCTTAAGGGGAAAGGTGAGTTGGGGTGCTGCATAAAACCAGAGATTGAAATGAGCACAGATAAAGTTCCTTAAGTCAAATATGGAATAGACAAGAGCTACTCCTTGCTCAACGAAATGGACTCAACACCGCATATTAAACGCCTAAGAATGTACCTGACTAGTAAGTATCTTAAAACCTATGGATTGCTATGTCTCCGAAAGAGAATCAAGCATGTGTACAGGGGCATAAACGCAGCAGTGATAGGATTGGAGAGGTTCGGTGAGCAAATGAAGACCCTTTGAAGTCATACTGCATGGTACCCATTACACGGGTCTCAACTCTCCAGGTTTAAGGTATTCTTCCTTCAGCTAAAACATGCATGTGGAACCCAAGTATGATCAACAATGTGAACGGGAGACGTGTTCAAATATGTCTCAGTTTTCCTCCCCTGGTACTCGGGTGCAACATTCCAGACGCTTTACTAACACTCTCCCCACTTGGAGAGTCAGCGCCTTTAACCTCCTGTTTGGCCCAGTTTGCAATTTCTGCGGAAGATGAACAGGAATAGCGAGAACCAATGAGAGACTAGCTGGAGGTGTCTGGACGGGCAAATTTAACTCTCATTTCCCACCAGGAAGAGGAAATATCCAAAGGCTCAGCGTGCCGTGCCGGAACCAGATTAGGGCCTGAAGCCATCCTGCGGTGTTGCTGCCAGGTCACAAGAAAGCAAGTTGAAGAAAGGAGCTCAGGGGCACTGTAATTCACAAACCTGCAGAGTTATAAATGACAGCTATCGTCCAAAAATAGACTGAAGTAAGGCTGCCAAGAGGACTTGAAAGCGGGGCAGAATTGCAGGAAACCGATTTCAGGAGGTAGACTGGAATTGCATTGAAAGCATAGGAAAAGAGGCAGAACGTCCACAATGATGCACTTGGCCAAAAAGGGCGTATGCGTTTTTTCCTGAATATATTCAGGAAAAAACGCATACGCCCTTTTTGGCCAACCAAGCAAGCTTGCAAAGGAAATCTGCACTACAATGAAGTCTCACTTCCCCCCAGTCAAAAGAGCCATCTGAAAAAAGTGTAAAATCCAGAAAGGCAGGACAGGCCATGGAGAACTGGGAGCCTTGTTATGCTGATGGGCGGGATGTAAATTGCCAACAACCACTCCGGAGAAGTGTATGGTGTTTCCTGAAACATCTAAAAAACAAAGCAACAGAGCCCAGGGCACTTCCACTTATGGTCCTATAGCTTAGGGAAATTAAAATCAAAAAGACACAGCCACCCCAAAGTTTGGGATGCCTCCGTTTACAAGAACCTCGTTTACCGTACAAGTTCCGTATCACAGAAAGTGAAAAATGGATAAAGAACTTGTGGTACTTACGTACAATGCAGTATCACTCAGCAATGAAATCTATGTCATCAGGCCCATAGCAGCATAATGAATGGATTCAGGTACAATGATTCTAACTGAAATAAGTTACACAGAAAAAGAAACATCATAAGATATCAGTAATACACGGAATGTAAACTTGGCTACACAGGAACTGCATTCCAAAACAGAACAGGGTCTCAAATTTAGAAAACCAACTTATGCTTGCTTAAGGGGAAAGGTGAGTTGGGGTGCTGCATAAAACCAGAGATTGAAATGAGCACAGATAAAGTTCCTTAAGTCAAATATGGAATAGACAAGAGCTACTCCTTGCTCAACGAAATGGACTCAACACCGCATATTAAACGCCTAAGAATGTACCTGACTAGTAAGTATCTTAAAAACCTATGGATTGCTATGTCTCCGAAAGAGAATCAAGCATGTGTACAGGGGCATAAACGCAGCAGTGATAGGATTGGAGAGGTTCGGTGAGCAAATGAAGACCCTTTGAAGTCATATTGCATGGTACCCATTACACGGGTCTTAACTCTCCAGGTTTAAGGTATTCTTCCTTCAGCTAAAACATGCATGTGGAACCCAAGTATGATCAACCATGTGAACGGGAGACGTGTTCAAATATGTCTCAGTTTTCCTCCCCTGGTACTCGGGTGCAACATTCCAGACGCTTTACTAACACTCTCCCCACTTGGAGAGTCAGCGCCTTTAACCTCCTGTTTGGCCCAGTTTGCAATTTCTGCGGAAGATGAACAGGAATAGCGAGAACCAATGAGAGACTAGCTGGAGGTGTCTGGACGGGCAAATTTAACTCTCATTTCCCACCAGGAAAAGGAAATAACCAAAGGCTCAGCGTGCCGTGCCGGAACCAGATTAGGGCCTGAAGCCATCCTGTGGTGTTGCGGCCAGGTCACAAGAAAGCAAGTTGAAGAAAGGAGCTCTGGGGCACTGTAATGCACAAACCTGCAGAGTTATAAATGACAGCTATCGTCCAAAAATAAACTGAAGTAAGGCTGCCAAGAGGACTTGAAAGCGGGGCAGAATTGCAGGAAACCGATTTCAGGAGGTAGACTGGAATTGCATTGAAAGCATAGGAAAAGAGGCAGAACGTCCACAATGATGCACTTGGCCAAAAAGGGCGTATGCGTTTTTTCCTGAATATATTCAGGAAAAAACGCATACGCCCTTTTTGGCCAACCAAGCAAGCTTGCAAAGGAAATCTGCACTACAATGAAGTCTCACTTCCCCCCGGTCAAAAGGGCCATCTGAAAAAAGTGTAAAATCCAGAAAGGCAGGACAGGCCATGGAGAACTGGGAGCCTTGTTATGCTGATGGGCGGGATGTAAATTGCCAACAACCACTCGGGAGAAGTGTATGGTGTTTCCTGAAACATCTAAAAAACAAAGCAACAGAACCTAGGGCACTTCCACTTATGGTCCTATAGCTTAGGGAAATTAAAATCCAAAAGACACAGCCACCCCGAAGTTTGGAACGGCTCCGTTTACAAGAACCTCGTTTACAGTACAAGTTCAACATCGCAGAAAGTGAAAAATGGATAAAGAAGTTGTGGTATTTACTTACAAAGCAATATCACTCAGCAATGAAATCTGTGTCATCAGGCCCTTAGCAGCACAATGAGTGGATTCAGGTATGATGATTCTAACTGAAGTAAGTCACACAGAAAAAGAAACATCATAAGATATCAGTAATACACGGAATGTAAACTTGGCTACACAGGAACTGAATTACAGAACAGAACAGGGTCTCAAATTTAGAAAACCAACTTATGCTTGCTTAAGGGGAAAGGTGAGTTGGGGTGCTGCATAAAACCAGAGATTGAAATGAGCACAGATAAAGTTCCTTAAGTCAAATATGGAATAGACAAGAGCTACTCCTTGCTCAACGAAATGGACTCAACACCGCATATTAAACGCCTAAGAATGTACCTGACTAGTAAGTATCTTAAAACCTATGGATTGCTATGTCTCCGAAAGAGAATCAAGCATGTGTACAGGGGCATAAACGCAGCAGTGATAGGATTGGAGAGGTTCGGTGAGCAAATGAAGACCCTTTGAAGTCATATTGCATGGTACCCATTACACGGGTCTCAACTCTCCAGGTTTAAGGTATTCTTCCTTCAGCTAAAACATGCATGTGGAACCCAAGTATGATCAACCATGTGAACGGGAGACGTGTTCAAATATGTCTCAGTTTTCCTCCCCTGGTACTCGGGTGCAACATTCCAGACGCTTTACTAACACTCTCCCCACTTGGAGAGTCAGCGCCTTTAACCTCCTGTTTGGCCCAGTTTGCAATTTCTGCGGAAGATGAACAGGAATAGCGAGAACCAATGAGAGACTAGCTGGAGGTGTCTGGACGGGCAAATTTAACTCTCATTTCCCACCAGGAAGAGGAAATAACCAAAGGCTCAGCGTGCCGTGCCGGAACCAGATTAGGGCCTGAAGCCATCCTGCGGTGTTGCGGCCAGGTCAAAAGATAGCAAGTTGAAGAAAGGAGCTCAGGGGCACTGTAATTCACAAACCTGCAGAGTTATAAATGACAGCTATCGTCCAAAAATAGACTGAAGTAAGGCTGCCAAGAGGACTTGAAAGCGGGGCAGAATTGCAGGAAACCGATTTCAGGAGGTAGACTGGAATTGCATTGAAAGCATAGGAAAAGAGGCAGAACGTCCACAATGATGCACTTGGCCAAAAAGGGCGTATGCGTTTTTTCCTGAATATATTCAGGAAAAAACGCATACGCCCTTTTTGGCCAACCAAGCAAGCTTGCAAAGGAAATCTGCACTACAATGAAGTCTCACTTCCCCCCGGTCAAAAGGGCCATCTGAAAAAAGTGTAAAATCCAGAAAGGCAGGACAGGCCATGGAGAACTGGGAGCCTTGTTATGCTGATGGGCGGGATGTAAATTGCCAACAACCACTCGGGAGAAGTGTATGGTGTTTCCTGAAACATCTAAAAAACAAAGCAACAGAACCTAGGGCACTTCCACTTATGGTCCTATAGCTTAGGGAAATTAAAATCAAAAAGACACAGCCACCCCAAAGTTTGGAACGGCTCCGTTTACAAGAACCTCGTTTACAGTACAAGTTCAACATCGCAGAAAGTGAAAAATGGATAAAGAAGTTGTGGTATTTACTTACAAAGCAATATCACTCAGCAATGAAATCTGTGTCATCAGGCCCTTAGCAGCACAATGAGTGGATTCAGGTATGATGATTCTAACTGAAGTAAGTCACACAGAAAAAGAAACATCATAAGATATCAGTAATACACGGAATGTAAACTTGGCTACACAGGAACTGTATTACAGAACAGAACAGGGTCTCAAATTTAGAAAACCAACTTATGCTTGCTTAAGGGGAAAGGTGAGTTGGGGTGCTGCATAAAACCAGAGATTGAAATGAGCACAGATAAAGTTCCTTAAGTCAAATATGGAATAGACAAGAGCTACTCCTTGCTCAACGAAATGGACTCAACACCGCATATTAAACGCCTAAGAATGTACCTGACTAGTAAGTATCTTAAAACCTATGGTTTGCTATGTCTCCGAAAGAGAATCAAGCATGTGTACAGGGGCATAAACGCAGCAGTGATAGGATTGGAGAGGTTCGGTGAGCAAATGAAGACCCTTTGAAGTCATATTGCATGGTACCCATTCCACGGGTTTCAACTACCCAGGTTTAAGGTATTCTTCCTTCAGCTAAAACATGCATGTGGAACCTAGAGTATGATCAACCATTTGATCGGGAGACGTGTTCAAATATGTCTCAGTTTTCGTACCCTGGTACTCGGGTGCAACATTCCAGACGCTTTACTAACACTCTCCCGACTTGGAGAGTCAGTCCCTTTAACCTCCTGTTTGGCCCAGTTTGCAATTTCTGCGAAAGATGAACAGGAATAGCGAGAACCAATGAGAGACTAGCTGGAGGTGTCTGGACGGGCAAATTTAACTCTCATTTCCCACCAGGAAGAGGAAATAACCAAAGGCTCAGCGTGCCGTGCCGGAAACAGATTAGGGCCTGAAGCCATCCTGCGGTGTTGCGGCCAGGTCACAAGAAAACGAGTTGAAGAAAGGAGCTCAGGGGCACTGTAATTCACAAACCTGCAGAGTTATAAATGACAGCTATCGTCCAAAAATAGACTGAAGTAAGGCTGCCAAGAGGACTTGAAAGCGGGGCAGAATTGCAGGAAACCGATTTCAGGAGGTAGACTGGAATTGCATTGAAAGCATAGGAAAAGAGGCAGAACGTCCACAATGATGCACTTGGCCAAAAAGGGCGTATGCGTTTTTTCCTGAATATATTCAGGAAAAAACGCATACGCCCTTTTTGGCCAACCAAGCAAGCTTGCAAAGGAAATCTGCACTACAATGAAGTCTCACTTCCCCCCGGTCAAAAGGGCCATCTGAAAAAAGTGTAAAATCCAGAAAGGCAGGACAGGCCATGGAGAACTGGGAGCCTTGTTATGCTGATGGGCGGGATGTAAATTGCCAACAGACACTCGGGAGAAGTGTATGGTTTTTCCTGAAACATCTAAAAAACAAAGCAACAGAGCCTAGGGCACTGCCACTTATGGTCCTATAGCTTAGGGAAATTAAAATCAAAAAGACACAGCCACCCCAAAGTTTGGGACGCCTCTGTTTACAAGAACCTCGTTTACAGTACAAGTTCAACATCGCAGAAAGTGAAAAATGGATAAAGAAGTTGTGGTATTTACTTACAAAGCAATATCACTCAGCAATGAAATCTATGTCATCAGGCCCTTAGCAGCACAATGAGTGGATTCAGGTATGATGATTCTAACTGAAATAAGTCACACAGAAAAAGAAACATCATAAGATATCAGTAATACACGGAATGGAAACTTGGCTACACAGGAACTGAATTACAGAACAGAACAGGGTCTCAAATTTAGAAAACCAACTTATGCTTGCTTAAGGGGAAAGGTGAGTTGGGGTGCTGCATAAAACCAGAGATTGAAATGAGCACAGATAAAGTTCCTTAAGTCAAATATGGAATAGACAAGAGCTACTCCTTGCTCAACGAAATGGACTCAAAACCCCATATTAAACCCCTAAGAATGTACCTGACTAGTAAGTATCTTAAAACCTATGGATTGCTATGTCTCCAAAAGAGAATCAAGCGTGTGTACAGGGGAATAAACACAGCAGTGATAGGATTGGAGAGGTTCGGTGAGCAAATGAAGACCCTTTGAAGTTATATTGCATGGTATCCATTGCACGGGTCTCAACTCTCCAGTTTTCAGGTATTCTTCCTTCAGCTAAAACATGCATGTGGAACCCAGAGTATGATCAACCATGTGAACGGGAGACGTGTTCAAATATGTCTCAGTTTTCCTCCCCTGGTACTCGGGTGCAACATTCCAGATGCTTTACTAACACTCTCCCGACTTGGAGAGTCAGTCCCTTTAACATCCTGTTTGGCCCAGTTTGCAATTTCTGCGGAAGATGAACAGGAATAGCGAGAACCAATGAGAGGCTAGCTGGAGGTGTCTGGACGGGCAAATTTAACTCTCATTTCCCACCAGGAAGAGGAAATAACCAAAGGCTCAGCGTGCCGTGCCGGAACCAGATTAGGGCCTGAAGCCATCCTGCGGTGTTGCGGCCAGGTCAAAACAAAGCAAGTTGAAGAAAGGAGCTCAGGGGCACTGTAATTCACAAACCTGCAGAGTTATAAATGACAGCTATCGTCCAAAAATAGACTGAAGTAAGGCTGCCAAGAGGACTTGAAAGCGGGGCAGAATTGCAGGAAACCGATTTCAGGAGGTAGACTGGAATTGCATTGAAAGCATAGGAAAAGAGGCAGAACGTCCACAATGATGCACTTGGCCAAAAAGGGCGTATGCGTTTTTTCCTGAATATATTCAGGAAAAAACGCATACGCCCTTTTTGGCCAACCAAGCAAGCTTGCAAAGGAAATCTGCACTACAATGAAGTCTCACTTCCCCCCGGTCAAAAGGGCCATCTGAAAAAAGTGTAAAATCCAGAAAGGCAACAGGCCATTGAGAACTGGGAGCCTTGTTATGCTGATGGGCGGGATGTAAATTGCCAACAGACACTTGGGAGAAGTGTATGGTGTTTCCTGAAACATCTAAAAAACAAAGCAACAGAGCCTAGGGCACTTCCACTTATGGTCCTATAGCTTAGGGAAATTAAAATCAAAAAGACACAGCCACCCCAATGTTTGGAACGGCTCTGTTTACAAGAACCTCGTTTACAGTAGAAGTTCAACATCGCAGAAAGTGAAAAATGGATAAAGAAGTTGTGGTATTCACTTACAAAGCAATATCACTCAGCAATGAAATCTATGTCATCAGGCCCTTAGCATCTCAATGAGTGGATTCAGGTATGATGATTCTAACTGAAATAAGTCACACAGAAAAAGAAACATCATAAGATATCACTAATACACGAAATGTAAACTTGCCTACACAGGAACTGAATTACAGAACAGAACAGGGTCTCAAATTTAGAAAACCAAATTATGCTTGCTTAAGTGTAAAGGTGAGTTGGGGTGCTGCATAAAACCAGAGATTGAAATGAGCACAGATAAAGTTCCTTAAGCCAAATATGGAATAGACAAGAGCTACTCCTTGCTCAACGAAATGGACTCAACACCCCATATTAAACGCCTAAGAATGTTCCTGACTAGTAAGTATCTTAAAACCTATGGATTGCTATGTCTCCAAAAGAGAATCAAGCATATGTACAGGGGCATAAACGCAGCAGTGATAGGATTGGAGAGGTTCGGTGAGCAAATGAAGACCCTTTGAAGTCATATTGCATGGTACCCATTCCACGGGTTTCAACTACCCAGGTTTAAGGTATTCTTCCTTCAGCTAAAACATGCATGTGGAACCTAGAGTATGATCAACCATGTGATCGGGAGACGTGTTCAAATATGTCTCAGTTTTCGTACCCTGGTCCTTGGGTGCAACATTCCAGACGCTTTACTAACACTCTCCCGACTTGGAGAGTCAGTCCCTTTAACCTCCTGTTTGGCCCAGTTTGCAATTTCTGCGGAAGATGAACAGGAATAGCGAGAACCAATGAGAGGCTAGCTGGAGGTGTCTGGACGGGCAAATTTAACTCTCATTTCCCACCAGGAAGAGGAATTAACCAAAGGCTCAGCGTGCCGTGCCGGAACCAGATTAGGTCCTGAAGCCATCCTGCGGTGTTGCGGCCAGGTCACAAGAAAGCGAGTTGAAGAAAGGAGCTCAGGGGCACTGTAATTCACAAACCTGCAGAGTTATAAATGACAGCTATCGTCCAAAAATAGACTGAAGTAAGGCTGCCAAGAGGACTTGAAAGCGGGGCAGAATTGCAGGAAACCGATTTCAGGAGGTAGACTGGAATTGCATTGAAAGCATAGGAAAAGAGGCAGAACGTCCACAATGATGCACTTGGCCAAAAAGGGCGTATGCGTTTTTTTCCTGAATATATTCAGGAAAAAACGCATACGCCCTTTTTGGCCAACCAAGCAAGCTTGCAAAGGAAATCTGCACTACAATGAAGTCTCACTTCCCCCCGGTCAAAAGGGCCATCTGCAAAAAGTGTAAAATCCAGAAAGGCAGGACAGGCCATGGAGAACTGGGAGCCTTGTTATGCTGATGGGCGGGATGTAAATTGCCAACAACCACTCGGGAGAAGTGTATGGTGTTTCCTGAAACATCTAAAAAACAAAGCAACAGAGCCTAGTGCACTTCCACTTATGGTCCTATAGCTTAGGGAAATTAAAATCAAAAAGACACAGCCACCCCAAAGTTTGGAACGGCTCTGTTTACAAGAACCTCGTTTACAGTAGAAGTTCAACATCGCAGAAATTGAAAAATGGATAAAGAAATTGTGGTACTTACGTACAATGCAGTATCACTCAGCAATGAAATCTATGTCATCAGGCCCGTAGCAGCATAATGAGTAGATTCAGGTACGATGATTCTAACTGAAATAAGTCACACAGAAAAAGAAACATCATAAGATATCAGTAATACACGGAATGTAAACTTGGCTACACAGGAACTGAATTCCAAAACAGAACAGGGTCTCAAATTTAGAAAACCAACTTATGCTTGCTTAAGGGTAAAGGTGAGTTGGGTTGCTGCATAAAACCAGAGATTGAAATGAGCACAGATAAAGTTCCTTAAGCCAAATATGGAATAGACAAGAGCTACTCCTTGCTCAACGAAATGGACTCAACACCGCATATTAAACGCCTAAGAATGTACCTGACTAGTAAGTATCTTAAAACCTATGGATTGCTATGTCTCCAAAAGAGAATCAAGCATGTGTACAGGGGCATAAACGCAGCAGTGATAGGATTGGAGAGGTTCGGTGAGCAAATGAAGACCCTTTGAAGTCATATTGCATGGTACCCATTCCACGGGTTTCAACTACCCAGGTTTTAGTTATTCTTCCTTCAGCTAAAACATGCATGTGGAACCCAAGTATGATCAACCATGTGAACGGGAGACGTGTTCAAATATGTCTCAGTTTTCCTCCCCTGGTACTCGGGTGCAACATTCCAGACGCTTTACTAACACTCTCCCCACTTGGAGAGTCAGCGCCTTTAACCTCCTGTTTGGCCCAGTTTGCAATTTCTGCGGAAGATGAACAGGAATAGCGAGAACCAATGAGAGGCTAGCTGGAGGTGTCTGGACGGGCAAATTTAACTCTCATTTCCCACCAGGAAGAGGAAATAACCAAAGGCTCAGCGTGCCGTACCGGAACCAGATTAGAGCCTGAAGCCATCCTGCGGTGTTGCGGCCAGCTCAAAAGAAAGCGAGTTGAACAAAGGAGCTCAGGGGCACTGTAATTCACAAACCTGCAGAGTTATAAATGACAGCTATCGTCCAAAAATAGACTGAAGTAAGGCTGCCAAGAGGACTTGAAAGCGGGGCAGAATTGCAGGAAACCGATTTCAGGAGGTAGACTGGAATTGCATTGAAAGCATAGGAAAAGAGGCAGAACGTCCACAATGATGCACTTGGCCAAAAAGGGCGTATGCGTTTTTTCCTGAATATATTCAGGAAAAAACGCATACGCCCTTTTTGGCCAACCAAGCAAGCTTGCAAAGGAAATCTGCACTACAATGAAGTCTCACTTCCCCCCGGTCAAAAGGGCCATCTGAAAAAAGTGTAAAATCCAGAAAGGCAGGACAGGCCATGGAGAACTGGGAGCCTTGTTATGCTGATGTGCGGGATGTAAATTGCCAAAAACCACTGGGGAGAAGTGTATGGTGTTTCCTGAAACATCTAAAAAACAAAGCAACAGAGCCTAGGGCACTGCCACTTATGGTCCTATAGCTTAGGGAAATTAAAATCAAAAAGACACAGCCACCCCAAAGTTTGGAACGGCTCTGTTTACAAGAACCTCGTTTACAGTACAAGTTCAACATCGCAGAAAGTGAAAAATGGATAAAGAACTTGTGGTACTTACGTACAATGCAGTATCACTCAGCAATGAAATCTATGTCATCAGGCCCGTAGCAGCATAATGAGTAGATCAGGTACGATGATTCTAACTGAAATAAGTCACACAGAAAAAGAAACATCATAAGATATCAGTAATACACGGAATGTAAACTTGGCTACACAGGAACTGAATTCCAAAACAGAACAGGGTCTCAAATTTAGAAAACCAACTTATGTTTGCTTAAGGGTAAAGGTGAGTTGGGTTGCTGCATTAAAGCAGAGATTGAAATGAGCACAGATAAAGTTCCTTAAGCCAAATATGGAATAGACAAGAGCTACTCCTTGCTCAACGAAATGGACTCAACACCGCATATTAAACGCCTAAGAATGTACCTGACTAGTAAGTATCTTAAAACCTATGGATTGCTATGTCTCCAAAAGAGAATCAAGCATGTGTACAGGGGCATAAACGCAGCAGTGATAGGATTGGAGAGGTTCGGTGAGCAAATGAAGACCCTTTGAAGTCATATTGCATGGTACCCATTCCACGGGTTTCAACTACCCAGGTTTTAGGTATTCTTCCTTCAGCTAAAACATGCATGTGGAACCCAAGTATGATCAACCATGTGAACGGGAGACGTGTTCAAATATGTCTCAGTTTTCCTCCCCTGGTACTCGGGTGCAACATTCCAGACGCTTTACTAACACTCTCCCCACTTGGAGAGTCAGCGCCTTTAACCTCCTGTTTGGCCCAGTTTGCAATTTCTGCGGAAGATGAACAGGAATAGCGAGAACCAATGAGAGGCTAGCTGGAGGTGTCTGGACGGGCAAATTTAACTCTCATTTCCCACCAGGAAGAGGAAATAACCAAAGGCTCAGCGTGCCGTACCGGAACCAGATTAGGGCCTGAAGCCATCCTGCGGTGTTGCGGCCAGCTCAAAAGAAAGCGAGTTGAACAAAGGAGCTCAGGGGCACTGTAGTTCACAAACCTGCAGAGTTATAAATGACAGCTATCGTCCAAAAATAGACTGAAGTAAGGCTGCCAAGAGGACTTGAAAGCGGGGCAGAATTGCAGGAAACCGATTTCAGGAGGTAGACTGGAATTGCATTGAAAGCATAGGAAAAGAGGCAGAACGTCCACAATGATGCACTTGGCCAAAAAGGGCGTATGCGTTTTTTCCTGAATATATTCAGGAAAAAACGCATACGCCCTTTTTGGCCAACCAAGCAAGCATGCAAAGGAAATCTGCACTACAATGAAGTCTCACTTCCCCCCGGTCAAAAGGGCCATCTGAAAAAAGTGTAAAATCCAGAAAGGCAGGACAGGCCATGGAGAACTGGGAGCCTTGTTATGCTGATTGGTGGGATGTAAATTGCCAACAACCACTCGGGAGAAGTGTATGGTGTTTCCTGAAACATCTAAAAAACAAAGCAACAGAGCCTAGGGCACTTCCACTTATGGTCCTATAGCTTAGGGAAATTAAAATCAAAAAGACACAGCCACCCCAAAGTTTGGAACGGCTCTGTTTACAAGAACCTCGTTTACAATACAAGTTCAACATCGCAGAAAGTGAAAAATGGATAAAGAAGTTGTGGTATTCACTTACAAAGCAATATCACTCAGCAATGAAATCTATGTCATCAGACCCTTAGCATCACAATGAGTGGATTCAGGTATGATGATTCTAACTGAAATAAGTCACACAGAAAAAGAAACATCATAAGATATCACTAATACACGGAATGTAAACTTGGCTACACAGGAACTGAATTACAGAACAGAACAGGGTCTCAAATTTAGAAAACCAACTTATGCTTGCTTAAGGGGAAAGGTGAGTTGGGGTGCTGCATAAAACCAGAGATTGAAATGAGCACAGATAAAGTTCCTTAAGCCAAATATGGAATAGACAAGAGCTACTCCTTGCTCAACGAAATGGACTCAACACCCCATATTAAACGTCTAAGAATGTTCCTGACTAGTAAGTATCTTAAAACCTATGGATTGCTATGTCTCCAAAAGAGAATCAAGCATGTGTACAGGGGCATAAGCGCAGCAGTGATAGGATTGGAGAGGTTCGGTGCGCAAATGAAGACACTTTGAAGTCATATTGCATGGTACCCATTCCACGGGTTTCAACTACCCAGGTTTAAGGTATTCTTCCTTCAGCTAAAACATGCATGTGGAACCTAGAGTATGATCAACCATGTGATCGGGAGACGTGTTCAAATATGTCTCAGTTTTCGTACCCTGGTACTCGGGTGCAACATTCCAGACGCTTTACTAACACTCTCCCGACTTGGAGAGTCAGTCCCTTTAACCTCCTGTTTGGCCCAGTTTGCAATTTCTGCGGAAGATGAACAGGAATAGCGAGAACCAATGAGAGACTAGCTGGAGGTGTCTGGACGGGCAAATTTAACTCTCATTTCCCACCAGGAAGAGGAATTAACCAAAGGCTCAGCGTGCCGTGCCGGAACCAGATTAGGTCCTGAAGCCATCCTGCGGTGTTGCGGCCAGGTCACAAGAAAGCGAGTTGAAGAAAGGAGCTCAGGGGCACTGTAATTCACAAACCTGCAGAGTTATAAATGACAGCTATCGTCCAAAAATAGACTGAAGTAAGGCTGCCAAGAGGACTTGAAAGCGGGGCAGAATTGCAGGAAACCGATTTCAGGAGGTAGACTGGAATTGCATTGAAAGCATAGGAAAAGAGGCAGAACGTCCACAATGATGCACTTGGCCAAAAAGGGCGTATGCGTTTTTTCCTGAATATATTCAGGAAAAAACGCATACGCCCTTTTTGGCCAACCAAGCAAGCTTGCAAAGGAAATCTGCACTACAATGAAGTCTCACTTCCCCCCGGTCAAAAGGGCCATCTGAAAAAAGTGTAAAATCCAGAAAGGCAGGACAGGCCATGGAGAACTGGGAGCCTTGTTATGCTGATGGGCGGGATGTAAATTGCCAACAGACACTCGGGAGAAGTGTATGGTGTTTCCTGAAACATCTAAAAAACAAAGCAACAGAGCCTAGGGCACTTCCACTTATGGTCCTATAGCTTAGGGAAATTAAAATCAAAAAGACACAGCCACCCCAAAGTTTGGAACGGCTCTGTTTACAAGAACCTCGTTTACAGTACAAGTTCAACATCGCAGAAAGTGAAAAATGGATAAAGAACTTGTGGTACTTACGTACAATGCAGTATCACTCAGCAATGAAATCTATGTCATCAGGCCCGTAGCAGCATAATGAGTAGATTCAGGTACGATGATTCTAACTGAAATAAGTCACACAGAAAAAGAAACATCATAAGATATCACTAATACACGGAATGTAAACTTGGCTACACAGGAACTGAATTCCAAAACAGAACAGGGTCTCAAATTTAGAAAACCCACTTATGCTTGCTTAAGGGGAAAGGTGAGTTGGGTTGCTGTATAAAACCAGAGATTGAAATGAGCACAGATAAAGTTCCTTAAGCCAAATATGGAATAGACAAGAGCTACTCCTTGCTCAACGAAATGGACTCAACACCGCATATTAAACGCCTAAGAATGTACCTGACTAGTAAGTATCTTAAAACCTATGGATTGCTATGTCTCCGAAAGAGAATCAAGCATGTGTACAGGGGCATAAACGCAGCAGTGATAGGATTGGAGAGGTTCGGTGAGCAAATGAAGACCCTTTGAAGTCATATTGCATGGTACCCATTCCACGGGTTTCAACTACCCAGGTTTTAGGTATTCTTCCTTCAGCTAAAACATTCATGTGGAACCCAAGTATGATCAACCATGTGAACGGGAGACGTGTTCAAATATGTCTCAGTTTTCCTCCCCTGGTACTCGGGTGCAACATTCCAGACGCTTTACTAACACTCTCCCCACATGGAGAGTCAGCGCCTTTAACCTCCTGTTTGGCCCAGTTTGCAATTTCTGCGGAAGATGAACAGGAATAGCGAGAACCAATGAGAGGCTAGCTGGAGGTGTTTGGACGGGCAAATTTAACTCTCATTTCCCACCAGGAAGAGGAAATAACCAAAGGCTCAGCGTGCCGTACCGGAAACAGATTAGAGCCTGAAGCCATCCTGCGGTGTTGCGGCCAGCTCAAAAGAAAGCGAGTTGAACAAAGGAGCTCAGGGGCACTGTAATTCACAAACCTGCAGAGTTATAAATGACAGCTATCGTCCAAAAATATACTGAAGTAAGGCTGCCAAGAGGACTTGAAAGCGGGGCAGAATTGCAGGAAACCGATTTCAGGAGGTAGACTGGAATTGCATTGAAAGCATAGGAAAAGAGGCAGAACGTCCACAATGATGCACTTGGCCAAAAAGGGCGTATGCGTTTTTTCCTGAATATATTCAGGAAAAAACGCATACGCACTTTTTGGCCAACCAAGCAAGCTTGCAAAGGAAATCTGCACTACAATGAAGTCTCACTTCCCCCCGGTCAAAAGGGCCATCTGAAAAAAGTGTAAAATCCAGAAAGGCAGGACAGGCCATGGAGAACTGGGAGCCTTGTTATGCTGATGGGCGGGATGTAAATTGCCAACAACCACTCGGGAGAATTGTATGGTGTTTCCTGAAACATCTAAAAAACAAAGCAACAGAACCTAGGGCACTTCCACTTATGGTCCTATAGCTTAGGGAAATTAAAATCAATAAGACACAGCCACCCCAAAGTTTGGGACGCCTCTGTTTACAAGAACCTCGTTTACAGTACAAGTTCAACATCGCAGAAAGTGAAAAATGGATAAAGAAGTTGTGGTATTTACTTACAAAGCAATATCACTCAGCAATGAAATCTGTGTCATCAGGCCCGTAGCAGCACAATGAGTGGATTCAGGTATGATGATTCTAACTGAAGTAAGTCACACAGAAAAAGAAACATCATAAGATATCAGTAATACACGGAATGTAAACTTGGCTACACAGGAACTGAATTACAGAACAGAACAGGGTCTCAAATTTAGAAAACCAACTTATGCTTGCTTAAGGGGAAAGGTGAGTTGGGGTGCTGCATAAAACCAGAGATTGAAATGAGCACAGATAAAGTTCCTTAAGTCAAATATGGAATAGACAAGAGCTACTCCTTGCTCAACGAAATGGACTCAACACCGCATATTAAACGCCTAAGAATGTACATGACTAGTAAGTATCTTAAAAACCTATGGATTGCTATGTCTCCGAAAGAGAATCAAGCATGTGTACAGGGGCATAAACGCAGCAGTGATAGGATTGGAGAGGTTCGGTGAGCAAATGAAGACCCTTTGAAGTCATATTGCATGGTACCCATTACACGGGTCTTAACTCTCCAGGTTTAAGGTATTCTTCCTTCAGCTAAAACATGCATGTGGAACCCAAGTATGATCAATCATGTGAACGGGAGACGTGTTCAAATATGTCTCAGTTTTCCTCCCCTGGTACTCGGGTGCAACATTCCAGACGCTTTACTAACACTCTCCCCACTTGGAAAGTCAGCGCCTTTAACCTCCTGTTTGGCCCAGTTTGCAATTTCTGCGGAAGATGAACAGGAATAGCGAGAACCAATGAGAGGCTAGCTGGAGGTGTCTGGACGGGCAAATTTAACTCTCATTTCCCACCAGGAAGAGGAATTAACCAAAGGCTCAGCGTGCCGTACCGGAACCAGATTAGGGCCTGAAGCCATCCTGCGGTGTTGCGGCCAGCTCAAAAGAAAGCGAGTTGAACAAAGGAGCTCAGGGGCACTGTAGTTCACAAACCTGCAGAGTTATAAATGACAGCTATCGTCCAAAAATAGACTGAAGTAAGGCTGCCAAGAGGACTTGAAAGCGGGGCAGAATTGCAGGAAACCGATTTCAGGAGGTAGACTGCAATTGCATTGAAAGCATAGGAAAAGAGGCAGAACGTCCACAATGATGCACTTGGCCAAAAAGGGCGTATGCGTTTTTTCCTGAATATATTCAGGAAAAAACGCATACGCCCTTTTTGGCCAACCAAGCAAGTTTGCAAAGGAAATCTGCACTACAATGAAGTCTCACTTCCCCCCGGTCAAAAGGGCCATCTGAAAAAAGTGTAAAATCCAGAAAGGCAGGACAGGCCATGGAGAACTGGGAGCCTTGTTATGCTGATGGGCGGGATGTAAATTGCCAACAGACACTCGGGAGAAGTGTATGGTGTTTCCTGAAACATCTAAAAAACAAAGCAACAGAGCCTAGGGCACTGCCACTTATGGTCCTATAGCTTAGGGAAATTAAAATCAATAAGACACAGCTACCCCAAAGTTTGGGACGCCTCTGTTTACAAGAACCTCGTTTACAGTACAAGTTCAACATCGCAGAAAGTGAAAAATGGATAAAGAAGTTGTGGTATTTACTTACAAAGCAATATCACTCAGCAATGAAATCTGTGTCATCAGGCCCGTAGCAGCACAATGAGTGGATTCAGGTATGATGATTCTAACTGAAGTAAGTCACACAGAAAAAGAAACATCATAAGATATCAGTAATACACGGAATGTAAACTTGGCTACACAGGAACTGAATTACAGAACAGAACAGGGTCTCAAATTTAGAAAACCAACTTATGCTTGCTTAAGGGGAAAGGTGAGTTGGGGTGCTGCATAAAACCAGAGATTGAAATGAGCACAGATAAAGTTCCTTAAGCCAAATATGGAATAGACAAGAGCTACTCCTTGCTCAACGAAATGGACTCAACACCGCATATTAAACGCCTAAGAATGTACCTGACTAGTAAGTATCTTAAAACCTATGGATTGCTATGTCTCCGAAAGAGAATCAAGCATGTGTACAGGGGCATAAACGCAGCAGTGATAGGATTGGAGAGGTTCGGTGAGCAAATGAAGACACTTTGAGGTCATATTGCATGGTACCCATTACACGGGTCTCAACTCTCCAGGTTTAAGGTATTCTTCCTTCAGCTAAAACATGCATGTGGAACCCAAGTATGATCAACCATGTGAACGGGAGACGTGTTCAAATATGTCTCAGTTTTCCTCCCCTGGTACTCGGGTGCAACATTCCAGACGCTTTACTAACACTCTCCCCACATGGAGAGTCAGCGCCTTTAACCTCCTGTTTGGCCCAGTTTGCAATTTCTGCGGAAGATGAACAGGAATAGCGAGAACCAATGAGAGGCTAGCTGGAGGTGTTTGGACGGGCAAATTTAACTCTCATTTCCCACCAGGAAGAGGAAATAACCAAAGGCTCAGCGTGCCGTACCGGAAACAGATTAGAGCCTGAAGCCATCCTGCGGTGTTGCGGCCAGGTCACAAGAAAGCGAGTTGAACAAAGGAGCTCAGGGGCACTGTAATTCACAAACCTGCAGAGTTATAAATGACAGCTATCGTCCAAAAATATACTGAAGTAAGGCTGCCAAGAGGACTTGAAAGCGGGGCAGAATTGCAGGAAACCGATTTCAGGAGGTAGACTGGAATTGCATTGAAAGCATAGGAAAAGAGGCAGAACGTCCACAATGATGCACTTGGCCAAAAAGGGCGTATGCGTTTTTTCCTGAATATATTCAGGAAAAAACGCATACGCACTTTTTGGCCAACCAAGCAAGCTTGCAAAGGAAATCTGCACTACAATGAAGTCTCACTTCCCCCCGGTCAAAAGGGCCATCTGAAAAAAGTGTAAAATCCAGAAAGGCACGACAGGCCATGGAGAACTGGGAGCCTTGTTATGCTGATGGGCGGGATGTAAATTGCCAACAACCACTCGGGAGAATTGTATGGTGTTTCCTGAAACATCTAAAAAACAAAGCAACAGAACCTAGGGCACTTCCACTTATGGTCCTATAGCTTAGGGAAATTAAAATCAATAAGACACAGCCACCCCAAAGTTTGGGACGCCTCTGTTTACAAGAACCTCGTTTACAGTACAAGTTCAACATCGCAGAAAGTGAAAAATGGATAAAGAAGTTGTGGTATTTACTTACAAAGCAATATCACTCAGCAATGAAATCTGTGTCATCAGGCCCGTAGCAGCACAATGAGTGGATTCAGGTATGATGATTCTAACTGAAGTAAGTCACACAGAAAAAGAAACATCATAAGATATCAGTAATACACGGAATGTAAACTTGGCTACACAGGAACTGAATTACAGAACAGAACAGGGTCTCAAATTTAGAAAACCAACTTATGCTTGCTTAAGGGGAAAGGTGAGTTGGGGTGCTGCATAAAACCAGAGATTGAAATGAGCACAGATAAAGTTCCTTAAGTCAAATATGGAATAGACAAGAGCTACTCCTTGCTCAACGAAATGGACTCAACACCGCATATTAAACGCCTAAGAATGTACATGACTAGTAAGTATCTTAAAAACCTATGGATTGCTATGTCTCCGAAAGAGAATCAAGCATGTGTACAGGGGCATAAACGCAGCAGTGATAGGATTGGAGAGGTTCGGTGAGCAAATGAAGACCCTTTGAAGTCATATTGCATGGTACCCATTACACGGGTCTTAACTCTCCAGGTTTAAGGTATTCTTCCTTCAGCTAAAACATGCATGTGGAACCCAAGTATGATCAATCATGTGAACGGGAGACGTGTTCAAATATGTCTCAGTTTTCCTCCCCTGGTACTCGGGTGCAACATTCCAGACGCTTTACTAACACTCTCCCCACTTGGAAAGTCAGCGCCTTTAACCTCCTGTTTGGCCCAGTTTGCAATTTCTGCGGAAGATGAACAGGAATAGCGAGAACCAATGAGAGGCTAGCTGGAGGTGTCTGGACGGGCAAATTTAACTCTCATTTCCCACCAGGAAGAGGAATTAACCAAAGGCTCAGCGTGCCGTACCGGAACCAGATTAGGGCCTGAAGCCATCCTGCGGTGTTGCGGCCAGCTCAAAAGAAAGCGAGTTGAACAAAGGAGCTCAGGGGCACTGTAGTTCACAAACCTGCAGAGTTATAAATGACAGCTATCGTCCAAAAATATACTGAAGTAAGGCTGCCAAGAGGACTTGAAAGCGGGGCAGAATTGCAGGAAACCGATTTCAGGAGGTAGACTGGAATTGCATTGAAAGCATAGGAAAAGAGGCAGAACGTCCACAATGATGCACTTGGCCAAAAAGGGCGTATGCGTTTTTTCCTGAATATATTCAGGAAAAAACGCATACGCCCTTTTTGGCCAACCAAGCAAGCTTGCAAAGGAAATCTGCACTACAATGAAGTCTCACTTCCCCCCGGTCAAAAGGGCCATCTGAAAAAAGTGTAAAATCCAGAAAGGCAGGACAGGCCATGGAGAACTGGGAGCCTTGTTATGCTGATGGGTGGGATGTAAATTGCCAACAACCACTCGGGAGAAGTGTATGGTGTTTCCTGAAACATCTAAAAAACAAAGCAACAGAGCCTAGGGCACTTCCACTTATGGTCCTATAGCTTAGGGAAATTAAAATCAAAAAGACACAGCCACCCCAAAGTTTGGAACGGCTCTGTTTACAAGAACCTCGTTTACAATACAAGTTCAACATCGCAGAAAGTGAAAAATGGATAAAGAAGTTGTGGTATTCACTTACAAAGCAATATCACTCAGCAATGAAATCTATGTCATCAGACCCTTAGCATCACAATGAGTGGATTCAGGTATGATGATTCTAACTGAAATAAGTCACACAGAAAAAGAAACATCATAAGATATCACTAATACACGGAATGTAAACTTGGCTACACAGGAACTGAATTACAGAACAGAACAGGGTCTCAAATTTAGAAAACCAACTTATGCTTGCTTAAGGGGAAAGGTGAGTTGGGGTGCTGCATAAAACCAGAGATTGAAATGAGCACAGATAAAGTTCCTTAAGCCAAATATGGAATAGACAAGAGCTACTCCTTGCTCAACGAAATGGACTCAACACCGCATATTAAACGCCTAAGAATGTTCCTGACTAGTAAGTATCTTAAAACCTATGGATTGCTATGTCTCCAAAAGAGAATCAAGCATGTGTACAGGGGCATAAGCGCAGCAGTGATAGGATTGGAGAGGTTCGGTGCGCAAATGAAGACACTTTGAAGTCATATTGCATGGTACCCATTCCACGGGTTTCAACTACCCAGGTTTAAGGTATTCTTCCTTCAGCTAAAACATGCATGTGGAACCTAGAGTATGATCAACCATGTGATCGGGAGACGTGTTCAAATATGTCTCAGTTTTCGTACCCTGGTAGTCGGGTGCAACATTCCAGACGCTTTACTAACACTCTCCCCACTTGGAGAGTCAGCGCCTTTAACCTCCTGTTTGGCCCAGTTTGCAATTTCTGCGGAAGATGAACAGGAATAGCGAGAACCAATGAGAGACTAGCTGGAGGTGTCTGGACGGGCAAATTTAACTCTCATTTCCCACCAGGAAGAGGAATTAACCAAAGGCTCAGCGTGCCGTGCCGGAACCAGATTAGGTCCTGAAGCCATCCTGCGGTGTTGCGGCCAGGTCACAAGAAAGCGAGTTGAAGAAAGGAGCTCAGGGGCACTGTAATTCACAAACCTGCAGAGTTATAAATGACAGCTATCGTCCAAAAATAGACTGAAGCAAGGCTGCCAAGAGGACTTGAAAGCGGGGCAGAATTGCAGGAAACCGATTTCAGGAGGTAGACTGGAATTGCATTGAAAGCATAGGAAAAGAGGCAGAACGTCCACAATGATGCACTTGGCCAAAAAGGGCGTATGCGTTTTTTCCTGAATATATTCAGGAAAAAACGCATACGCCCTTTTTGGCCAACCAAGCAAGCTTGCAAAGGAAATCTGCACTACAATGAAGTCTCACTTCCCCCCGGTCAAAAGGGCCATCTGAAAAAAGTGTAAAATCCAGAAAGGCAGGACAGGCCATGGAGAACTGGGAGCCTTGTTATGCTGATGGGCGGGATGTAAATTGCCAACAGACACTCGGGAGAAGTGTATGGTGTTTCCTGAAACATCTAAAAAACAAAGCAACAGAGCCTAGGGCACTGCCACTTATGGTCCTATAGCTTAGGGAAATTAAAATCAATAAGACACAGCTACCCCAAAGTTTGGGACGCCTCTGTTTACAAGAACCTCGTTTACAGTACAAGTTCAACATCGCAGAAAGTGAAAAATGGATAAAGAAGTTGTGGTATTTACTTACAAAGCAATATCACTCAGCAATGAAATCTGTGTCATCAGGCCCGTAGCAGCACAATGAGTGGATTCAGGTATGATGATTCTAACTGAAGTAAGTCACACAGAAAAAGAAACATCATAAGATATCAGTAATACACGGAATGTAAACTTGGCTACACAGGAACTGAATTACAGAACAGAACAGGGTCTCAAATTTAGAAAACCAACTTATGCTTGCTTAAGGGGAAAGGTGAGTTGGGGTGCTGCATAAAACCAGAGATTGAAATGAGCACAGATAAAGTTCCTTAAGCCAAATATGGAATAGACAAGAGCTACTCCTTGCTCAACGAAATGGACTCAACACCGCATATTAAACGCCTAAGAATGTACCTGACTAGTAAGTATCTTAAAACCTATGGATTGCTATGTCTCCGAAAGAGAATCAAGCATGTGTACAGGGGCATAAACGCAGCAGTGATAGGATTGGAGAGGTTCGGTGAGCAAATGAAGACACTTTGAGGTCATATTGCATGGTACCCATTACACGGGTCTCAACTCTCCAGGTTTAAGGTATTCTTCCTTCAGCTAAAACATGCATGTGGAACCCAAGTATGATCAACCATGTGAACGGGAGACGTGTTCAAATATGTCTCAGTTTTCCTCCCCTGGTACTCGGGTGCAACATTCCAGACGCTTTACTAACACTCTCCCCACTTGGAGAGTCAGCGCCTTTAACCTCCTGTTTGGCCCAGTTTGCAATTTCTGCGGAAGATGAACAGGAATAGCGAGAACCAATGAGAGGCTAGCTGGAGGTGTCTGGACGGGCAAATTTAACTCTCATTTCCCACCAGGAGGAGGAAATAACCAAAGGCTCAGCGTGCCGTGCCAGAACCAGATTAGGGCCTGAAGCCATCCTGCGGTGTTGCGGCCAGGTCAAAAGAAAGCAAGTTGAAGAAAGGAGCTCAGGGGCACTGTAATTCACAAACCTGCAGAGTTATAAATGACAGCTATCGTCCAAAAATAGACTGAAGTAAGGCTGCCAAGAGGACTTGAAAGCGGGGCAGAATTGCAGGAAACCGATTTCAGGAGGTAGACTGGAATTGCATTGAAAGCATAGGAAAAGAGGCAGAACGTCCACAATGATGCACTTGGCCAAAAAGGGCGTATGCGTTTTTTCCTGAATATATTCAGGAAAAAACGCATACGCCCTTTTTGGCCAACCAAGCAAGCTTGCAAAGGAATTCTGCACTACAATGAAGTCTCACTTCCCCCCGGTCAAAAGAGCCATCTGAAAAAAGTGTAAAATCCAGAAAGGCAGGACAGGCCATGGAGAACTGGGAGCCTTGTTATGCTGATGGGCGGGATGTAAATTGCCAACAACCACTCGGGAGAAGTGTATGGTGTTTCCTGAAACATCTAAAAAACAAAGCAACAGAGCCTAGGGCACTTCCACTTATGGTCCTATAGCTTAGGGAAATTAAAAACAAAAAGACACAGCCACCCCAAAGTTTGGGACGCCTCCGTTTACAAGAACCTCGTTTACCGTACAAGTTCAATATCACAGAAAGTGAAAAATGGATAAAGAACTTGTGGTACTTACGTACAATGCAGTATCACTCAGCAATGAAATCTATGTCATCAGGCCCGTAGCAGCATAATGAGTGGATTCAGGTACAATGATTCTAAGTGAAATAAGTCACACAGAAAAAGAAACATCATAAGATATCACTAATACACGGAATGTAAACTTGGCTACACAGGAACTGCATTCCAAAACAGAACAGGGTCTCAAATTTAGAAAACCAACTTATGCTTGCTTAAGGGGAAAGGTGAGTTGGGGTGCTGCATAAAACCAGAGATTGAAATGAGCACAGATAAAGTTCCTTAAGTCAAATATGGAATAGACAAGAGCTACTCCTTGCTCAACGAAATGGACTCAACACCGTATATTAAACGCCTAAGAATGTACCTGACTAGTAAGTATCTTAAAAACCTATGGATTGCTATGTCTCCGAAAGAGAATCAAGCATGTGTACAGGGGCATAAACGCAGCAGTGATAGGATTGCAGAGGTTCGGTGAGCAAATGAAGACCCTTTGAAGTCATATTGCATGGTACCCATTACACGGGTCTTAACTCTCCAGGTTTAAGGTATTCTTCCTTCAGCTAAAACATGCATGTGGAACCCAAGTATGATCAACCATGTGAACGGGAGACGTGTTCAAATATGTCTCAGTTTTCCTCCCCTGGTACTCGGGTGCAACATTCCAGACGCTTTACTAACACTCTCCCCACTTGGAGAGTCAGCGCCTTTAACCTCCTGTTTGGCCCAGTTTGCAATTTCTGCGGAAGATGAACAGGAATAGCGAGAACCAATGAGAGACTAGCTGGAGGTGTCTGGACGGGCAAATTTAACTCTCATTTCCCACCAGGAAAAGGAAATAACCAAAGGCTCAGCATGCCGTGCCGGAACCAGATTAGGGCCTGAAGCCATCCTGTGGTGTTGCAGCCAGGTCACAAGAAAGCAAGTTGAAGAAAGGAGCTCAGGGGCACTGTAATGCACAAACCTGCAGAGTTATAAATGACAGCTATCGTCCAAAAATAGACTGAAGTAAGGCTGCCAAGAGGACTTGAAAGCGGGGCAGAATTGCAGGAAACCGATTTCAGGAGGTAGACTGGAATTGCATTGAAAGCATAGGAAAAGAGGCAGAACGTCCACAATGATGCACTTGGCCAAAAAGGGCGTATGCGTTTTTTCCTGAATATATTCAGGAAAAAACGCATACGCACTTTTTGGCCAACCAAGCAAGCTTGCAAAGGAAATCTGCACTACAATGAAGTCTCACTTCCCCCCGGTCAAAAGGGCCATCTGAAAAAAGTGTAAAATCCAGAAAGGCAAGACAGGCCATGGAGAACTGGGAGCCTTGTTATGCTGATGGGCGGGATGTAAATTGCCAACAACCACTCGGGAGAAGTGTATGGTGTTTCCTGAAACATGTAAGAAACAAAGCAACAGAACCTAGGGCACTTCCACTTATGGTCCTATAGCTTAGGGAAATTAAAATCAAAAAGACACAGCCACCCCAAAGTTTGGAACGGCTCCGTTTACAAGAACCTCGTTTACAGTACAAGTTCAACATCGCAGAAAGTGAAAAATGGATAAAGAAGTTGTGGTATTTACTTACAAAGCAATATCACTCAGCAATGAAATCTGTGTCATCAGGCCCTTAGCAGCACAATGAGTGGATTCAGGTATGATGATTCTAACTGAAGTAAGTCACACAGAAAAAGAAACATCATAAGATATCAGTAATACACGGAATGTAAACTTGGCTACAAAGGAACTGAATTCCAAAACAGAACAGTGTCTCAAATTTAGAAAACCAACTTATGCTTGCTTAAGGGGAAAGGTGAGTTGGGGTGCTGCATAAAACCAGAGATTGAAATGAGCACAGATAAAGTTCCTTAAGCCAAATATGGAATAGACAAGAGCTGCTCCTTGCTCAACGAAATGGACTCAACACCCTATATTAAACGCCTAAGAATGTACCTGACTAGTAAGTATCTTAAAACCTATGGATTTCTATGTCTCCAAAAGAGAATCAAGCATGTGTACAGGGGCATAAATGCAGCAGTGATAGGATTGGAGAGGTTCGGTGAGCAAATGAAGACCCTTTGAAATCATATTGCATGGTACCCATTTCACGGGTCTCAACTCTCCAGGTTTAAGGTATTCTTCCTTCAGCTAAAACATGCATGTGGAACCCAAGTATGATCAACCATGTGAACGGGAGACGTGTTCAAATATGTCTCAGTTTTCCTCCCCTGGTACTCGGGTGCAACATTCCAGACGCTTTACTTACACTCTCCCCACTTGGAG